>NC_073692.1:192290126-192348342 GCF_029784155.1 Uranotaenia lowii | reverse complement strand
CCGGGCGGTAGCATAATTATTTTTAAATTTAGCATTGCACTGAGAAAACTTTTGAAGAAAATCTTAATCTTAAATTAATACGGACCGAGTAAATTTTCGGAGTCGTCCACCAAACGGCTCTTCTAGTTACATGACCATTTTTGGTCATAAAATACGATGCTTCGAGTTTGTTTATCTGAAATTGAGTGAGAAAGGAAAAAATGTTATCAAAATTCATAGGTAGAAAACAATATAAAATACAAAATAAATAACTCACCTCCAAAAAAATCCATCCACAATTTTAATCTCATACAATTTACAACATACAACTTCTTTTTTCTATCCAACGTGCTGACTGAAATACTTGCTGCTCCGAAAAACTGGGTCCCATTAGTTGCAAACTTATTGAGAGACTTCGTTTCGAAAGCCGAATTGGTGGGGACAGTACTGGAATGCCACCCATACGGTTGGATACAAAAATCCTGCACAGCGCACTGGTCTCGATTATTATTACTCCGAGAAAAATCCTCGAAGCTTCACTCAAGGTTGTGGGAGTCAGTATATAAAATGTCTACTACACGGAATGCACAAAATTTTCAGCAAGCAATCGTCGGACTTGAAGGGCTTTTCGGAAATATTTCATGGAATTAGTTTCTGCGCAATAAAAAAAGTTTCCGATTTCCGTTCGTTTGTTTAATTCTGCTTAAAACGGTAAAATTTTTTTCAGTGCATGTTTGCTCTCGCCCCTTTCTAGTGAGCAAATTTGGTGATTTTGTTGGTCCCGACGGCAACGGCCCTATTTTGCTCACCTTCATACTAACCCCCGGTGCGGTATGGAAGTGATTAAATTCGTGAGCATTTTCACTTTGCTCGCGATTGCTGCGGATGCCCTAAGGGGTACAGCGACTTTATCCTTAAAAAGGAGTTCTCCCAGTCTTATCGAATAACGGGTCAAAAGTATTCGTTAAGGGGTAGCCAAAAGTTAGCGTGTATTTCTCTTTTTTCAGGGATAGATTTTCTCGCGTAACATTTCATATGGTCGAAACTAGCAGTTTGCTCGAAACGAGAAAAACGCGTTTGAAATTTCGGAACATCAATTCAAATCCTGTTTTTAAAAAAGTATCACTTTTTGTTTGAGAAACTCATGAAATGTGATGCATCGATTTTTTCGGTAGAAGTCAAATCACCTTCCAATGCTTTTGCGTATAGTTTGTTTCATTTACGAACGCCAGCATCGATAGAAAAAATCAATTTACGACCACGCCGTTGTTATTGTTCGTTGGTTATCAAGAATTATAACTTTTTTTTAGTAAATTACAGATATTTTCGTGGTTCGCCCTTTTTTGTTTTTGATTTCAGTTATAACGCATGAAAGTTTCGCCCAATTGATCGGCCGTTTTTGTTTTGGTTTTGAAGTTACGCCCTTTGGTCCTACACAGAATTCGAAATTGAGAAGCTTGGATGATCATAAGGCAACGACAATGGGCGATGGAAGCGAAAAGTTATTCTTTCTCTCCTTAAGAAAAACGCCTTTAGAACTGTCAAAAGTTGGGTGATATTATATATATAGCTGCATCCCACTTGCACTAATGCACATCACCCAAATTTGTCAGCGCTTCCATCGCCTATGGAGGCAACCCAAATGCCAATTTCACTATTTTATGTTTTTTTTTTTAAAGTGAAGTGAAGTGCAAAAAGTTTTAACTCGAAAGTGAAAAGTTCATCATGATTTTGATATAGTAAAATTCTCTTGCAAAATGTACATAGTTTTCGATACGATACGAAAAAATTTACCTACTACTTTCATATTGCAATGAAATCTACATGAAATGCATGAAGCCGAACGAATCTCTATTCACATTCGATCTACGTTATTTTCACATTCAACTCATATGGAAAATACGTCAATTCTGCCTTGCTGGGCATGCTCTGAATTGTTACTTGAAATTTACGTAGGTTCCACGTGATTTCATAGTTGCAAAAATCCATAATTATTTTCACGTAGTGTTCATTGTGAAGAGTTCTTTTAGTGTATAGTCGAACTCGATAACGAACACCTGTTTTCGTTAATCGTTGTGCGTTATCGAAAAACACGTGAAATAGAGTATTTCCTGAGACAGATTGTGGTAGGGTAGCTTTTTGTTTTTGTTTTGAAAAATGTAAACACCAACTGGTCGCCATTTTGATCATTGATGATAAGCACTGTTCAATGCTTTCTTTTAAAAACTTCTTTAATTAAAAGCATCAAAAAACCTTCATGTCTTAACTTGTTATGAATTTACAAATCATTAAACAAAGAATTTATATGCTCCTCACCAAGGTGCGCTTGCAAAACCACTACAATTGCATTGCCAATTTCATATCGTTACTATCTGGTCATTGAACATACGTAATGTTGTTGTTATGTTTACCCTACCACGATATGCCGAGAAAATGTAAACATGAGGAATCAGCTGTTCGTCTGACAAGTGGGGAAATGCCTTACACTCTTGGCCGTAATAACCCAAAACCAAGTTGAAATGCCGCAAAATCGGATGATTTTGGCTCCCGACAAAAATAAGTTCGCGGGGGTTTTCCCAAACTTGAGAATGAACGTCATTCTCGCAACTTAATTTTGGGGCATGTCATTTGGCAGGGATTTTTTTGGGATATTTTTATTTGATGATTCAGTTATCAAAAGGGATTAGATATTTCAGAAATGAAAATTGGATATTCATTAAATTCATTTTATTAAATAAAAAAAAATACATAATTGGAGCTACTGATCTCGGCAGTAGTACTAATTTAGAAATTATAAATAATAGAACTTAAAGAAAACCGTATCTGTTTTGTTCTCGGGGCTCATCAATGACGGTAAGATATAACAAAAAGCTTCTGCCGTCGTTATTGAAGCTAATAATAGAGAATCACATGTTCTTTTCAAGGTCAATTGGTCGGATCTGACCTTTACGGTGCACCAATTCTGGTGACCACCACACTAATCAAGGAAAAGCGTGCTATATTCCTCACTGAAATTAACTACCGTGCATGGATAGTCTGAAAAATATTTTACCGTAATCTTCCGGAGATGGGCACCGTTGATTAACATCATGAGTTGTCACAATCTTGGAATCATCCAGCGTAGTGTTAACCGGGGGTCCTGTCTTCACTGCAGAGATGCGAAACGTAAATCCAACTTATGCCCCAGGATGTCACCCGCGCGTCTTCCGGTATCTAAAAAAAGTCTAAAAAACTTAAAATTAGAACAAATAACGCGCGAGATCCGTGAGAACATATTTAAATCTACTTATTTTTTTTCTTTTCGATACGACTGACTCATCGCTAGGGAACAACAACAACCTTTCTGAAAACAAAGGGGAAATTTTTTTTGGGGTGGTCAGTTCAAGCTACGAACTTTGGTTTTGGTGCATTGACAACACCCCAAATTTAAGAAAGCAAGCTGAACTTGATTTTGCTGTCCTGGCAAAGTCGGTTTTGGGTTGTTTTGATTCTGAGTGTATATCGGTATAGTTTTTTTTAGAGAACATACCAGCAGCAACACGAGAAAAGGGTCTATGTTCATTTATGACGTTTCGAGAAAAACGCGTTTGAAAATTTTGCAATCTTTTTTAAATCGCTAATTAAAATTCACGAGGAATCTCCCAAGTCTTTATGGTCAAAACGGTGCGAAGGATCATTTAAACATGTTTTTATCGATACGACGGTGTTATCATGAAAAAATAGCCCGCAATTGTTTATAGACCCTAGCTGGAGTATGAAATTCGTCTAAATGTTTTATACACCCTTCGCTTTGTACTGTATGTCTCATATGTGTGAGTGAGATGGAGATAAAATTTCCCCTATTTTTTGACAAAGGCTTATGGTTCTCGCTATAGGAGTGAGTGAATAGCTTCCGCATTCTTCCCCTTTTAATGTTTTGCATCTAGACCGTCTGCTTTGTTGTGGAGTAAAGGATGTATAAAACAATCTGTGTGAGGATAATGTCATTTTATGGCTCTAAATTTTTTAGATCCTTTACTCAAACTGCATTATAAATCTTACGAAAACTGAAAAACTAAAAACGGTTTTTGTGTTAAGTAGAGCTTATATTGGGCTATTAGAGCATCCGCAGCAATCGCGAGCAAAGTGAAAATGCTCAAGAGTTTAATCACTTTTATACCGCACCGGGGGCTAGTATATCGGTGAGCAAAATAGGGCCGTTGCCGTCGAGACCGACAAAGTCATCAAATTTGCTCACACCAAAGGGGCGAGAGCAATCTTACACTGAAAAAAATCAACCGTTTAATGCTGAGTCAAATAAACAACATTCAGCGTGTAAAGTTTGTTTACATTTCATTTTGCCGTCGGGTCGGTTCGTCGGGGTCCGTTGAACTGCCCACAGCAGCCGTGGGGGAACCAGCAGATTCGTTTGCTGTCGGTTTTTTTTTTTTCAACTACAAAGCCGAACCAGAATCTAGGTCCTCATGGATACAACCTTATCAGAATCGAGGTCCTCAACTACTACACAATCCTTTTAACCCGGGCATGTTCAACCAGATTCTAGCGAGCCTGCAGGGAATGTTGGACGCCAATATGCAAATCATTCGGCAATTGCCACTCCCTCAACATAACAAGATGAATAGATCGCATTAAGGCCAGCAGCAGCAGAGAGTTTGGCCGACGAGTTCCGTCACGTTGGATCGGCTGGATATCACGACACGAGAGCGAAACATTCTATCATTTCTACCTATTCTACGACGGTGATTATTTATCGAAACATTATTCACTGATCGGCAAGTACTTGCATGTGCTTTAAATTGAAAAAAAGTATATTTTTCTCTTAATTTTTATTCTGAACTATTGAAACATTTACAAAAGTTCAGAATTAAAATGAAAAATATTAAAAAGTTCAAAAATATACTTTTTTTCTATTTTGGTTTAATATTCATAATCATTTTTCTATTTTGATGTTCAAAAATTCTTTATTTCATTTCAGGACACCTGCAGCATTCATAGAAGAAAACATACCTACCTAATTATGTCCCCCTATGTACAGTGTGTCTTAAAAATGGAAAACATATCAATATCGGTATCTATATACATCCCCGCAAAAGTTTTATTTTTAATTTACACCTATTATTTGCCACTAGAATACATTTGAGGCATCTGACGAATTTTTATGCGTTCCGAATCAGGAAGGTGAAAAGCGGAAAGGGATGAATTTGTGCTAGAATAAACTAACTAGTGGTTCCAAAATGTTTTTGTGATATAATAGATAGTTTATTGTTGAACAGTTTTTAATATTCTGCCTCTGAAATGAGAATTTAATGCAAGCGATTTTAAGGCAGAGTTATTTCGAGGATTCTCACTCCCAGCCCATGGATTAGAATTTTACTTCACCACCATAATGATTGCCTACATACATTTTTATAAATGAAATAAATCATTCTTATATACAGTACAGTTCTAAATTTAAATAAGATATAAAACCTGACCAATCAAACACCTATTCCTCACACTGTGTGGATCCCGATTCTGCATGACCAGCTCGTTGATGGTGGCCCAAACGTCCGCCGAGGTGTACGTGTTCCGGAGATCGAACCGCTACACCGTTTTGTTTCACCGAATCCATTGAATCAGCAGCGGATCTTGTGCGTTTTTAAGCTTGTTGGACGAGAAATTCATCAGCCGAAGGTACTTGTGGAACCGCAGTGCCATCAGCAGATATTTACCAATGCAGAAGCTATGGTACAACCTGTGATTGCAGAGAACTTTTTAGATTATCTTGAAATCTGCTTCTATTATGGGTTCTATTATTACCCTTCTCCAATGGGATGTAGAATTATTACCTGGTAGATCAGGGCCGGCACGAAGATGACTCCCTCGGTGAAGATAGAGTTCAACTGCACATCCAAACGGCGAATGGTTCGTATCCTGATGAGGTCTATCAAATCAATGATGTTTTCAGATAGCCGCATATAGGCTTGAACCGTGGCAAGGTTGGGTCAAAATAGTCCTCCATCTCGCTGCACCACGGGGGACGGTTCCGACCCACTGAAGCCGGAGCCTGTGACCAGCGGCGGAAAATCTCCTGCTTAGTGGTGAATCTCCACAGAATGCTAGCATATTTCACGCAGGTTCCGCTGACTTTGGTTCTGGCTGCTGCTGCTCGGAAGTTCCGGTTGAATCCGCCGCCGGTCCCGGTTGCTGATTGCTCGAAACTGCTTGGACCTGCTGGTGCTAAACGGCAAGTTCCCCCAGGATGTCGACTAAGAAGATATGTCCGCTATAGCAGCAAACCACCTTCGATCCACCAAAAATCGAATTTCAGCAAAACAAACTCACGTTCACGGCTCATAAAATTCAATCGGCCCGCTTAAATTTTTGAACAAGATTTTTGGCAACAGATTTCTCAGTGCAATGCTAAATTTTAAAATAAATATGCTAGCGCCTGGTGCGCGATAGGATGTGTATACCAAAACCGGTCCGCTGAAATGAGCAAAACCGGGCCGCGTATACTCTCGTATTGCTGCGGATGCCCTTAGAATCCACTAAAAAAGGGGTTTTGTTTACTTTGTCTTTTATACCTTTTTCACATGTTGCTGCTGATACGTTTCTTTTCTTACAAGAAATAAAAAAAAATGGTTTTCTGAAAACTTGAAAAAATACTGCATGTACGAAATTTTTTTTTTCCTTTTTCCCGGGATTTTAATTATTTATGTGGAATCATTCATCCTGATATCCGTTTTGCTTCACTGTTTACTTCACGTTATTTTCACATACAACTCATATGGAAAATACGTCAATTCCGCCTTGCTGGACATGCTCTGAATTGATACCTGAAATTTACGTATAGGTTCCACGATTTCATGGTTGCAAAAATCCATGTATATTTTCACGTAGTGTTCATTGTGGAGAGTTCTTTTAGTGTATAGTCGAACTCGATAACGAACACCTGTTTTCGTTAGCCGTAATTGTATGCGTTAAGCGGGCCATAGACTGCACAAATTGGCCTGTACAAATGCGATGATTCCGCGTCGATTGTTTGATCTATGCTCGCCCACACACTATACAAACATATTTCACGCGAACACAAATGATTGCTGGCGAAAACAGCAACAGCAACAAAAAAACCATCTCCACCCTGGCTGGGAGAATGTTTTGTGCAAAATATTTCGATCCCGACCGATTTTACACCAACCGTTTGGGCGCTCATTCAAGCAGTGCCATACACTATGCAAATCGTGCTCACAGCGACAAAATTTCATCGAATTTCATCGCATTTGTACAAATGTTGTGTAGTCTATGGCCCGCTTTATCAAAAAACACGTGAAATATCGGTATAGTTTTTTTAAAGAACATACGTTTCTTTTTCTTACAAGAAACCAAAAAAATTGGTTTTCTGAAAACTTGAAAAAATACTGCATGTACGAAAGAAACCAGAAATGGATATTGGCAAACGAGTCAGCCTTGTTGACATGTTCCGGGAGCCGGCTGAATATAAACCACCGGGGACGGCAGTTGAGATTGCCGCTAGCCTCGATTATCCGAATCTCAACTCCCAACAGTACCGCTTGACGGGCAAGCCAACTCCAGTTAATCGGTTGTATCCATGTTTGGATTTTGTCGTGCAAAACAGCGATGAGCTGATCATCGTTGCTGGAAACGATTTTCAAGGTCGTCGATGGTGTTCCAGTTTTTACGGCTGGGAAGCACCAGAACGTGCGCTAGACGCATCGAAGTCTTGCTTCAAACGACAATGCCGGTACAGCATAACGGCACTCAAATTTACCAAGGATCCAAATCTGGTAAGCTTCAACGAAAATAATACTTTTGTTTTACTTTACACTCAACTCAAATTTACTCTCAGTTCCTCTTGGGGAACGACAAGGGTTCGGTTGAATTGTGGTCAACCAGCAATCCTGCTCGTGGTGATGGTTTTTCACTTTACCAAGTGGATGGACAAGCCGAGCACACCGAAGGGGTATCGGCGATGGATGTTCTGGAAGCAGAAGACAGTAAACTGGTAACCGGTTCTAACGATGGTTGTCTGAAGGTTTGGAACTGGGGAGCTCACTTACAATCTGTGAGCACCATGTACGGGGCACACACAGACGAAATTAAGGGTTTATCGGCCAACCGAAAGGAACAATCATTGTTTGTGAGCTGCTCGCTAGACAAGTCTGCTCTCTTGTGGGACTTGAGAATTCCACGGTCAGCATCGGCTCTTTTCGAGAACCATAAACATGCATTCAGTACCATTTATTGGACATCCAAGGACGAAGCCAACCGATTGGTTGCACTCGGTGATGATGCAGGGTTCGTCCATTTCGTGGATACCCGCCAGCCGAATGTTTTTCAACATTCCGAGAAAGTTTTACGAAAACGAATCCATAAAATTTCGTTCAAAGGGTAATTTATTCAATTAACTGTACAAATCATATTTTGACTGACTGATTTTGTCGACAGGACTCAATTTGCAGTAATCGGAAACACCAATGAAGTTAAGTTCTACGACGATAGGTTCTCTCTGCGACATGAGTGTACTCCAGCGCAAAACTACATCCGTGACATACTGTGGGAAACTAACCTACCGGAAGAAAGTCGATCTTCTAATCGTTCCAGCTGTTGGTTGATCGGTTGGAACTCTTTTTTCCAACGAGTAGAATTCTAGATGTTTTTGTACATTATTACAGTACTCATCTATCGTAGTTTTAAGATTGGTTGAAAAATTTTACATTTCATCTACATGCATTTTTCCATTGCCATGCGCTAATAATGTCATCAATACCAACGAATGTTACTTTATTTTTGGAACAATCGTAATAAATACAAACAGCTCAATAATATTGAAGTTATTCGCATGTTCTCTAGATTTCTTTATTTGAAACCGCTTATACCTTGAGGCTTTAAGGAGCCAAACTCGTTTTGTATGTTTACAATTGTTAACTTAGGTTCAGAGTTCAGATAATCACTTTGGGGGAGGGGAGGAATATAAAAATAAAATCATTAGTTTTTCGGAAAAGGTATATTTCGAACATGCAATCAATGTCAATGGCAGCTAGTACATCTCTTACTGGGGTGCAGGGTGATTTTCTTCGGGTCCGAAGGAATTATCTAGATTTGCTTAGGTAAATATTGCTTAAATTAAAAGACCTCAACTTATATTGGTTGTTCAACCATTACCCAAGTAACAATTTAGGTTTTCTAAGGGACTTCCTACCAACTATAAATTAAAGCTATAAAACCACGGCCGGTTATATAAGGATCAATAAAACTGCAATACAACGCTTAGTAAAACAAAAAAGGCCCTTCTGCAGTAGGTTCTGTAGCGCAAATTATAAAACCTTAGTAAGCCAAAACAAATTCAAAAGCTCTTTATAAATTGCGCTTATGAAACCTATTGATTATATTATTTTCATCTACAAATAATTCTGCTCCGGAATAAGGATCCTGGTAATAATTTTTAAAACAAATTAATCTCGTTCAAAATAAATATAAAAATAAAATAAAACACAAAGCTAATACCTGTTCGTCATCATTATATTCAATTAATAAATGTTATTTTCTCATCCTGAATTTTCTTTACCTGCTGATTTTTCTCTTGCGCTTTCAAATTTACCGCAAATAGGTATGAGAAAATTTGAGAAAAATAAGGGGCCTGCTGAAATTCGTCCTTTTTAAGAATAAATATCTAATAATTCTGATTGAATAAATTTTGTTTTCAATTTTAGAATCTTTCATTTGAATGGTAAACGTTTTTTCAACATTATCACAGTCGCAAGGATGTCCAAACTCATAAAAACATGAACAAGATA
Source organism: Uranotaenia lowii (assembly GCF_029784155.1). Taxonomy (NCBI): domain Eukaryota; kingdom Metazoa; phylum Arthropoda; class Insecta; order Diptera; family Culicidae; genus Uranotaenia; species Uranotaenia lowii. The sequence goes on along the minus strand of NC_073692.1, from coordinate 192,338,566 downwards.
AGTGTTTTTTTTTTTCTAAAATAGATATACATCGTTAATATATTCATCATTATTTTTCGTACAAATGGCGCTTAGGGCATCCGCAGCAATCGCGAGCAAAGTGAAAATGCTCACGAGTTTAATCACTTCCATACCGCACCGGGGGTTAGTATGAAGGTGAGCAAAATAGGGCCGTTGCCGTCGGGACCGACAAAATCACCAAATTTGCTCACTAGAAAGGGGCGAGATCAAACATGCACTGAAAAAATTCTATCGTTTTAAGCAGAATTAAACAAACGAACGGAAAGCGGAAACTTTTTTTTATTGCGCAAAAACTAATTCCATGAAATATTTCCGAAAAGCCCTTCAAGTCCGACGATTGCTTTCTGAAAATTTTGATTGTGCATTCCGTGTAGTAAACATTTTACTGACTCCCACAACCTTGAGTGAAGCTTCAAGGATTTTTCTCGGAGTAATAATAATCGAGACCAGTGCGCTGTGCAGGATTTTTGTATCCAACGGTATGGGTGGCATTCCATTACTGTCCCTACCAATTCGGCTTTCGAAACGAGGTCTCTCAATAAGTTTGCAACTAATGGGACCCAGTTTTTCGGAGCAGCAACTATTTCAGTCAGCACGTTGGACAGAAAAAGAACTTGAAGATTTAAGCAGAATTAAACAAACGACGTCGCAGCGTGTGGATGTTTGTTGATATTCATTTTAAGAAAAAAATGTGTATGAGATTAAAATTGTGGATGGATTTTTTTTTTTTTTTGAATAAACAGTTGAATTCGCAATTTTGTTACATTTTTTCGGGTTTATCCAGGAATTGAACGAGAAAGTGCAATTGCTGGTTCTGATGGTGAGTTATTTATTTTGTATTTTATATTGTTTAGGACTTTTTTCTACCTATGAATTTTGATACCATTTTTTTCTTTCTCACTCAATTTCAGATAAACAAACTCGAAGCATCGTATTTTATGACCAAAAATGATCATGTAACTAAGAAGAGCCGTTTGGTGGACGACTCCGAAAATTTACTCGGTCCGTATTAATTTAAGATTAAGATTTTCTTCAAAAATTTTCTCAGTGCAATGCTAAATTTAAAAATAATCATGCTACCGCCCGGTGCGCGAAAGAGTGTGTATCCCAAAACCGGTCCGCTGAAATGAGCAAAACCGGGCCGCGTATACTCACTTATTGGTGCGTTTGCTCTTACTCAATTTCAGATAAACAAACTCGAAGCATCGTATTTTATGACCAAAAATGATGTTACATTTAATTCTATGTATAGAAATTTTGATACGATGTTAGGAGCAAATACGCAAACTATTACTTTTAACCCATTTCCCTTCAAGAGCGCACGAGCGTGTACACCTGAAATGCACATGAACACCAATGAGGTACACTTTTACTAAGGTGGCGCAAAGGAACGCACACTATTGCACGTCGGAGAGAAAAAATAAAAATAAACATAAACAAGTCCTGCGTCGCGACGCGTCGTTGTCAGGGAGCTTCATTTATCCTAGGCAAAATGCGTCGCGAAAATGGTCGGTAGTGACGTCACTTCTGTCATGGTAACTATATGTCTGTTCAATCAACTCTAGTCGAAACGGGTCGAATCAAGTAGAAATGGATTGACAGTTGATCACCTGTCTCTTTCCAATTGACTTCGACCGATTTCTACCAAGTCGAAACTAATCCTGCTGCCGAGCTGGATTGGTTTCGACTAGTTTCAACTTGCTCCATTGAACATCGACCTGACTAGTTTCGACCAAAACATTGGCTCGTTGAACGTCTATCAGTTAACAGAAACCAGTTGAAACCGATTTTTACTAACGATTGAACGAAGCTTATGTTTACGAAGAAAAAACTTTACTTCTACTTTTGCAACGGTTCTTTCTCATCACCTCTCTTTCCACCACATTGCATGAACACCCCTAGGGGATAATAAACAAACATTCGGACACTGAACCAAAACAGCTGAAAGAAATCCAGAGGGATGAAGGCTTGTCAGCCAAACATCGGTACACTGTTGGATTGTACAGAACGAATGTCGGCCATAAGAAGAAGGAGATGGAAAATTTCGCCTGCGGAGGAGTTTTGCAGTTAGTGGTGTTATAGAGTACCATTCTCTGGCCATATCGTCAAAACGAAGAAGAAGAGGAGTTTTGCTTTTTCTGTTGGCAAAACTGACGCGTCGGCCACAGAAGTGCCGGGAACGAGCCGCGGAAAAAAATAAGCCATTCGTAGTGGCATTGTGAAAAGGCCAGCCAACAGCCCGTATTTCTCGACAGGGCTATCAAGACAGCCTCCCAGGGATCGAGAAAATCCCCGACGGGACAAGCGCCAAAAGGAACCTCACGGAGACAGGTAAGCGGCCGAAATTCAAGAGCATCAGCACATGCTAAAGACAGCCCATTTTTCCAGGCAGTGCTACCAAGCTAGTCACCCGGGGCTAAAGAAGTTCCCCGACGGGAGAAGGGCAAATAGGAGCCATCTGGTAAAAGGTAAGCGGCTGAAATTGAAGTGCTCTAGCACATACTAAAGCGGCCCTTAACTCCAGACAGGCTAACCCGTTGTGCATCCAGGGCTCGAGCAAATTCCCCGAGGGGAAAAGGGCTAGTGAGCAGCACACCGAGAAAAAACAAGGCAACCACCCGTGCTACCCAGGGCGCGAGCAAATTTCCCGGAAGGAAAAGTGCCAAAAAACATCATCTGATAAAAGGTAAGCGGCAAAAATGTAAAACCCTCAGCACTCGTTCAAGTAGCCCCAAATTACAGATAGCAGTCACACGTTAGCTACCCAGGGCAAGCAAATTTCCTGAGGGAAAAAGTGCCGAAAAGCACCACGCGCTAGGAGGCTCTGGCGACGATAATCAGGCCAGCAAAATACAAGGCACTCCGCGTAGCAACATCCAAAAGGGGTCGGAAGTGAGTTGAGGTTAGATTCTTTCAACCAATCCTTTTTCTAACCCCACTTTTCCGTCCCAATAGGACCCCCTTTTTCGACACCTTGTGGACATTTTTTGGCACCTTTTTGGACGCCTCTTTGGCACATTTTTTGGCACTTGTTGAACAATTTTCGACACTCTTTGGACACTTTTGTTGACACCTTTTGGCACCCTCTGGTGACACTTCGGCTCCGGGTTCAGCACTTGGTGCACCATCCTCTTCGCCAGTCGGGGGAGCGTTTTTTTGGCCAGAAAGCCACCGCCGGAAAACCTCAAGTTTTTGCCGCCTATTGCAGTTTTGCTCGCGGTGCTCATTGCACACAAGGCGCCGAGAAGCGCCAAGGTTCCCCAAGGGAAGGTACGCGCAAGGGGAGCGAGTGGCGTCGAGGGATCGGCGGAAACAGCGGAAGGCGTTCCCGGTTGCAACCGGGGGAAAAAATCCTTGGTCATCGGATGACAACAAAGAAGCGGCATTTATTCCGGAGAACCACCGGATCAACAGGATCCAGCAGGAGGAACTGCGGGTTCAGCGGCCCAAGCCGGAACGCGCAGGGTCGCGTGTCAGCGAACCACGGGTTGCGCAAACTGGTCATCGGTACGGCATCGGACTGCCTTCAGATGGCAGGGCATTCGGAGATGTGCTCCGAGAAAAGGTTCCCGGAAGTCGGGTCAGCAGCATGCGGAAAGGAAACAATGTAAGTCGCTCTTGAAACTTTATATTTTGAGGGAAATAAAATGGGTTTTCCGAATTTAGCAACACATTAATGTTGCCATCATAATTATGTTTGCGTTTGTATTCTTTGTGGCATCAAAGCCATTATTATCCCGTCACAAATGGCGCCCAACTAAATCGAACCTTGTTATGTTTTGATTGTTCGATGAATTTACTATGAGCTAGTCACAAATATTGTAATTATTTTGTGGATATGCTTATGATTATTATCATTAATTAATAATCATTATTATTATTCGTTGATTATTATTATTATTGCTCTCTTTTTGAAAAACATCGTATCGTTCGTCGTCAAATTTCGTTTAGTAACACACTTTTACTGGTGTTTTGATCCATTATTATGAATTCTCGAATAGAATTACTGCACCTCAATGACGAGGAAATATCATATGAATTGGCCTTGCGCCATGCAACAAACCTAGCCCCTGGCACCAGACGTGCCAAGGTGGTCAAATTAAAGGCACTGGTCCAAGAGGACATTTTAAGAGAAACCAATTACGTTAGTTCTGAATACGCGATGTCTCCGGAATCAAATATTGAAGCCTGTCAGATGGCACTTCAGGAATTAAAAAATCTTGTAGATTCGGCAATACTGAATGGCAACTCGGAGCAAATGGCTTGCGCTCGGTCGAGGCTGCTACATTACCGGCAACGTTTGTCAATAATACCTCCGGTCTCTTCGGTGAAGGAAGCGCGGAAGATTTTAAGCGATTTGGTCGAGATGTTGATTTCCGAAATCAGCAGCGCTGTCAACAAAGTGGTGCGCAGTGATTCGGGAAATTTAAGTGGTAGATTAAGTGAGCCTAGCAGTGAAATAGCGGAAGGCAGAGATGAAGACGACAATCCTGGCTGGGGTCAAGCGATTCCAAATCGACGAAGAGGTGCTACAGGTCAACAAAATCCAGCACGAGAGCAGGTCGAAGGGTTAGCTGGAAGGCAGCAAGTGCAGGAGGACGTCCGGAGTCCAACGAACTTCAACATTGAAGCGGAAGGGTGTTCAAGGTCCGTAGACGTTATCGACGAGCTGCGTGTGGATCTTCAACATCGGCAGAGGAGGCAGCGAAATTTGGGTGGCAGTTCTCCACACTCCAGCCGAAGCTTCGGACACGAGGAGCAGCGGATGGTGAAGGCGATTCACAACTGGCCATTCAAGTTTCGGGGTGAAAAGGACACAACTTCACTCAACATTTTCCTCGACAGGGTCGAGACGTTCGCCAGATCCGAAGGGCTCAGCGATCGAACCATTCTTGCTTCAGTAAAGCATCTTCTGTTGGAGGACGCACTTGATTGGTATTCCAGGGCGTTAGCCCAAGGTCTTCTTCTTTCGTGGTCAGCATTCAAGCGAGAGATTCGTCGTGAGTTCTTGCCGAGTGGATATGCACAAATACTGCGACAAGAAGCCAGTTTTCGATATCAAGGTCCCGATGAACCCTTTGGCAAATTCTACCGTGACATTTCAACATTATTTCGTTTCATCGAGCCGCCACTCACCGAGGAGGAAATGATGTTCATGGTGAAGAAGAACATGAACATGGAGTACGCTACCATCGTTACAGCACGGCAACCGAGAACACTGGTGGAGTTATTGGATGTATGCAGCAACTTCGATGAGACCAGGCTGTTGTTAAGCAGACAGCGCAGGATTCCAATACCCCATACAGCTCTTTTGGAACCAAACTTCGCTACACCGGCGCCGGGTCGTGCACAAGCGACGCAGCATCAACAGCAGCGTTTCAGCAGGGTTCATGCAGTGGAAACCGATAATCAAGAAAGAGTGGTAACGGAGCAACCGACTACGTCTTATCAACAGGCAGAGGAGCACACGACTCCACAAGACTTCGTCGATTGGCAGGAGAAATACGAACAGTTGTACGAGCAAGTTTGTGCCATGAAGCTTCAACTGGAGCGCAGACCGAATCGTTTCAACACAGGGCTACAGCAGCAAAACTCTCCACAGCGTCAGGAACAGCGTTTGCAACCGCCTACAACTTCGACAGGTCAGTACAATTTTTCGAATCGGCAAGGCAGTCAAGCGGAGAACTATCGAATACAACATCCGTTGCAACAACAAGCTAAATGGGCGCCGCGGCAGCAGCAGCTTCAACAGCAGCAGCCTCAACGGCAATTTCAACAGCACAACCAACCGCAGCTCCAGAACCAGCAGCTTCAGCAAGCAGCTAGCAACATGTACGATCTAGATCCTGTTCAGCATACAGCGTACCGTCCAGCGCTTTGCTGGAACTGCGATGAGGAGGGGCATAGGTTTCCGGATTGCACGAAGGCACAGGCAATTCTCTTTTGCTACAGATGCGGTCGAAAAGGTTACACGTTACGCAGCTGTCGTGTTTGTAACAGCGAAGCGGAAAACGCTGCAGCGAGGAAGTGGTAGATGAAGGGCCAGATTCTTCGCAACACATCAATCAACCTTCAATACCCCCCGATTTACAAAACATCAACTCTATTATAATTAATCCCGGACATGACAATCGTCCACACGCCGTTCTGGACATCTTAGGAAAGAAAATCACAGCTTTGTTGGACAGTGGTGCGAACTGTTCTTTGTTAGGTGGCAGTAAAGCACAGATTGTAGAAGAGCTTGGACTGCGAAAGGAAGCACTGAATGGTGGGATCAAGACAGCGGATGGAACTCCACACAAAATCAATCACTTCACACGTCTACCGATATCATACAATAATCGAAATGAAATTTTACCAGTCCTTCTTGTGCCAAGTCTGCCTGACTGCGCCATCATGGGCATGAACTTTTGGCAAACGTTCGGAGTCAAAGCAGTATGCTTTTCAATGATTACTGAGCAAGAATTTGAAGCAGAGCCGATGAAGGAACTATCGGTAGAACAACGCCAGATACTGAACAAGACAATTAAGCTATTCCCGAAAGCCGAGGAGGGGAAATTGGGAAGAACGGAGCTTTATGAACACCGTATAGATGTGGGCAACGCCACGCCACGGAAGCAGCGATACTATCCAATGTCTCAATATGTCCTGGAGGAGGTTAACCGTGAAGTAGACAGGATGATCTCGCTGGATGTGATCGAGGAGGCAGTTTTCTCGCCATGGAACAACCCTCTTGTGGCAGTTAAGAAGAAAAACGGGAGTTACCGCGTCTGCTTAGATGCAAGGCATCTAAATTCCATCATGGTCAACGAGGGCTACCCTATCCCACAGATTTCTTCGATTATCAACAATCTAGGAGGCTGTTCATTCATATCGTCGATAGATCTCAAAGATGCTTTTTGGCAAATGCCGCTTCACAAGGAATCGAGGCCTCTGACGGCATTTACTGTACCTTCCCGAGGGCACTTTCAATTCAAGGTGGTCCCTTTTGGGCTCTGCACAGCCAGCCAAGGTCTGGCGAGGATTATGACTCACTTGTTTGCGGACATGGAACCGTACGTTTTCCATTATTTAGACGACATCATCATATGCTCCAAATCGTTTGAGGAACACATCTCAGTCCTTAAGGAAGTCGCAGCCAGACTACATCGAGCAAAGCTTACTATTTCGGCCGAGAAGTCCAAGTTTTGCCGTCAGCAGATCAAGTATCTCGGGTACATTCTCAGCGAAGGAGGCTGGAAAGTGGACGACGAGAAAGTAGAGTGTATTGTCAAATTCCCCGTACCTACAACCAGGAAGGAAGTCCAACGGTTTCTGGGAATGTGTGGGTGGTACCGTCGTTTCATCTCCGATTTCTCCCGTATTGCCGCTCCCATCACCGAGCTTACGAAAACCAAAACGAAGTTTCGTTGGACAGCAGCAGCCGAGGAATCCTTTCTAAAACTTAAGTCGGCCCTAGTAACAGCTCCGGTCTTAGCCATGCCGGACTATACGAAGACATTTTCTATCTCTTGCGATGCCAGCGATATGGCAATTGGAGCCGTGTTGACGCAGACAATCGACGGAGACGAACACCCAATCTGCTACTTTTCACAAAAACTCTCTTCTTCGGAAAGAAAATACACCGTAACTGAGAAGGAATGCCTGGCCGTAATACGAGCGATTGAAAAGTTCCGTGGCTACGTCGAAGGAGTACGCTTTGTGGTCTACTGTGACCATTCCGCCCTCAGTTACCTGAAGACTTTGAAGAATCCAACGGCCCTGATGAGCAGGTGGTTGTTGAGGCTCAACGCGTTCGATTTCGAGATACGATACAGGAAAGGCAGCTGTAACATCGTTCCAGACGCATTGTCCAGGATAGTTTGTTCGTTGGTCTTCTCGATCACGCAAGTACACGATCCATGGTACAAAAACCTCATCACGCAGGTGCAGAATCAAGGCGGAAAGTATCCAGACTTCCGAATAGCAAACGAAGAACTCTACAAGAATTGCCAGGTCAAAGACGAAATGGGTGTCATCAGTCATCGATGGAAGAAGATCGTTCCAGAGGAAGAGCGAGCGGAATTGATCCGTCGTTTTCACGATTCACCTTCAGCTGCGCACCTAGGTTTCTACAAAACATGGCACAAACTTCAACAACACTATTATTGGCCGAAGATGCAGGACACCGTCGCTCGTTACGTGAAGGCTTGCGCTACGTGCAAAGCCAGCAAAGCTCCCAACAAGCAAATGATGCCGCAGATGGGGAAACTTAAGCCAGCAAAGCTGCCGTGGGAGTTAATATCCATCGACTTCGTCGGACCGCTCACAAGATCCAAGAAGGGCAACACAGTTCTTCTGGTCATCGTAGACTGGATCACCAAATACGTCATTGCCCACCCGATGCGGGCAGCCGATTCAACCAAGATGGTCGAATTTCTCGAGGAAAAGGTATTCCTGAAATTCTCTAGGCCGAGGATAGTACTGTCGGATAACGGGAAGCAGTTCGAGTCACAAGTCTTTCGAGCGCTGCTTAGCCGTCACAACATCATCCATATGAAGACAGCATTCTACGCACCGCAGGTCAACAACGCCGAGCGGGTGAACAGAGTTCTCATTACATGTATTCGTTCTTTGCTGGAAGAAGATCACCGCGAATGGGACAAGAATCTAGCAGCCATAACCGCCGCTATTAACAGTGCGAAGCACGAATCCACCGGGGTCAGCCCACACTTCGCCAACTTCGGTCGGGAACTTCTGCTGCACACGGACCTCTACACTCAACAAGACTTAAACGTGTCAGATGATCCAAAAGTCGCGCAGGAGATGAGGTTGTCCACGATCAACAGGATTCACAAGTTCATCCAGCAGCGAATCAAGAAGAACCACGAGAAAACGAAGGAACGCTACGATCTACGAAAGCGGATTGTCTCGTTCCAACCAGGCGAGCTAGTATGGCGTCGTTCATTTATACTATCGTCTAAGGCGGATCATATAAACAAGAAGCTGGATCCGAAGTTCATCGCTGCCATCGTGAAGGAGAAACTGGGAGCGAATTTGTATATGTTAGAGGATGTCGTCACAGGAAAGCGTGGGCGCTACCATGTGAAGGACATCAAACCTGATTAACTATTCAAGCTATGTAAGCAACAACGCTGACCACAAGCTCACTCGGAGCACAAAACACGAAATGGAGAAGGCTGAAGGACCAACATCATCTTTGAAACCTCGCCCCCAACAACTCGGAGTAAATTACGCAGAACTCTTCCATTCGAACAACTCAAGGAAGCACAGCTGATGCTAATTCGTCACTAGGACACCGACGAACACCACGAAGTAGGCGTTTATGAAGGAGACAACGGCCTTGCGCGGGACCAGCGTCGGCTGAATGGACTCTGAGAACTCTGCCAGGAAGTTCGTCAGAATTTGGAGAGGGCTGGCAACCTTGCGTGGGATTGCCACCACTCATTGTCCAGAATGCAATCCTGTCATCTTGAAGCAGCGTAGCAGCGCTGGGGATAGTAGTACTGGTGAGCCACCGTAGCCAGGCGCTACACACCATCGCAGAGAACCCATCCAGGTTCGGGATATTGGAATGTTCGGAAAGTCAAGTACAGCAGCTCCAAACACCACGTCGCTGCAATTGAAAGGATGGTCAGGACATCAAGAAGAGGATTCAGCACCATAGAATACAGTTAAGCGAAGAAGTTGTGAGGAGTAGACATCAGGACGGCCGCTACTACCATATCGACTTTCTCTCGCTAACTATCGAAACCCACACGCCTATCTAATCCAGCTATGACCGCTACCCAAGGCAGTCAACAAGAGCCTAACGAGGTGAAAACACGCCAGTCGTTACTACCACAACTAGGAGATCATACACCAACCCTAACAATCTCCCAAGCAATACAAAACCTTTAGCTATGACCACAGCCAAAGCCTGTCAACCAAGCGCAACAACGCAAGAAACACCGTTAGGCCGATCGGGAAAAATCGTGCATCTGGAAAACGCAGTGAGCAATATCTCTTATCTACCTCCTCGTGAGTACAGTAACAAGTATAGCTATGTCCGCTACCCAAGGTTGCCAACAAAAGCATCGCCGATGCAAAAACACGTCTATCGTCACCACCACCATCATCTGCCATGCTCGACGACTCCGGAAGAAGGCGCCGTCTGAAGGAGACCACTCGTAGCAGCAGCAACATCCGACTTTGTTCCACCAACCCTGCTTAACCAGCACAGTTTCAACAGGACGAATCAGGACAACGCCCAGGGTAGCTTGAAAGAGGTTGCAAGATTCCTTCTGACTTTCTCCTAGTCCGGAGGACCATAGCTTGACCAGGCTTCCCAAATGAAGAGAACCGAACATGAACATCTACAATCAATCCCGATTAAGAACTCCCGATTATGACTACCCAATCATGGCCATCTTCAACCAACCATGAACTCCCCGATGAAAACATCCCGATTATGACTACCCAATCATGACCATCTTCAACCAACCATGAACTCCCCGATTAAGACATCCCGATTAAGACTACCCGATCAAGAATATCTTCAACAAACCATAAACTCCCCAAGGAAGCCGAGACACTATCGGATTGAAGCGTCTAGACACGCCATAGCGTGCGCCGTTCGCGAAGCGAGAAAAATCGCACCCTGTGGACTGGAAACAGGTCACAGGGAACTGGTCGTCGAACCAATCAAGAATCTGCCAATATCATCTACAAGAATCACGAGACCTACTGAGGTCAGAGCCATGAAATACGTAGAGGAACATCGTTTAGAATAAGTGCCGACAGTCAAACTGTCTCTACCAATGCGAAATCGCATAATATTCGAATATTAAGGATCATGCACAGTTGTCAAAGGGGGTTGCCAAGAAAATTCAAAAGGAACGCGATCTGGAGGCGCGGTAAAACCTCTATCTTGGGCTCTTCGTAACTTAGAGGACTAAATCCCTCTTTTCCCTAGACTTCTGTTGCTTTATTTTAACCAGTAAAAAACCAGTACCACCTAATTTCATTTCGTTAAGTCCTTAGTGTTAGATCTCTGTCATTTTTCTTCACAATGACTATTAGATCTAGGATAATTGTTAAGCTGCTTAGGTGGAAGTTAACGTTGAAGTTTTTGAATAAGGATTCGATGGAAAATTTGCCATATTCTTGGTACTTATCGACACAATCTGCCATGATTCGTTGGCTTAGAGTTTTATTAGTGTTGGTACATTTGCCAAGTCAAGTTGGTTTTGAGTACCGTTTGTATATCGTTTGTTTATTGAGCTGTAGACACCTTCTAGAGGGTGAATTGCCTCCAAGCTTACCTGGAGAGTAGTCGTTTAAATCCATCGAAATCCTGAGGAGAAATTTTAGAAATTTTCATGGATCCTTGTCATGATCCATGAAAATTTCTCCTCAAGCAGCAATGTTGTGTTACATTTAATTCTATGTATAGAAATTTTGATACGATGTTAGGAGCAAATACGCAAACTATTACTTTTAACCCATTTCCCTTCAAGAGCGCACGAGCGTGTACACCTGAAATGCACATGAACACCCCTAGGGGATAATAAACAAACATTCGGACACTGAACCAAAACAGCTGAAAGAAATCCAGAGGGATGAAGGCTTGTCAGCCAAACATCGGTACACTGTTGGATTGTACAGAACGAATGTCGGCCATAAGAAGAAGGAGATGGAAAATTTCGCCTGCGGAGGAGTTTTGCTTTTTCTGTTGGCAAAACTGACGCGTCGGCCACAGAAGTGCCGGGAACGAGCCGCGGAAAAAAATAAGCCATTCGTAGTGGCATTGTGAAAAGGCCAGCCAACAGCCCGTATTTCTCGACAGGGCTATCAAGACAGCCTCCCAGGGATCGAGAAAATCCCCGACGGGACAAGCGCCAAAAGGAACCTCACGGAGACAGGTAAGCGGCCGAAATTCAAGAGCATCAGCACATGCTAAAGACAGCCCATTTTTCCAGGCAGTGCTACCAAGCTAGTCACCCGGGGCTAAAGAAGTTCCCCGACGGGAGAAGGGCAAATAGGAGCCATCTGGTAAAAGGTAAGCGGCTGAAATTGAAGTGCTCTAGCACATACTAAAGCGGCCCTTAACTCCAGACAGGCTAACCCGTTGTGCATCCAGGGCTCGAGCAAATTCCCCGAGGGGAAAAGGGCTAGTGAGCAGCACACCGAGAAAAAACAAGGCAACCACCCGTGCTACCCAGGGCGCGAGCAAATTTCCCGGAAGGAAAAGTGCCAAAAAACATCATCTGATAAAAGGTAAGCGGCAAAAATGTAAAACCCTCAGCACTCGTTCAAGTAGCCCCAAATTACAGATAGCAGTCACACGTTAGCTACCCAGGGCAAGCAAATTTCCTGAGGGAAAAAGTGCCGAAAAGCACCACGCGCTAGGAGGCTCTGGCGACGATAATCAGGCCAGCAAAATACAAGGCACTCCGCGTAGCAACATCCAAAAGGGGTCGGAAGTGAGTTGAGGTTAGATTCTTTCAACCAATCCTTTTTCTAACCCCACTTTTCCGTCCCAATAGGACCCCCTTTTTCGACACCTTGTGGACATTTTTTGGCACCTTTTTGGACGCCTCTTTGGCACATTTTTTGGCACTTGTTGAACAATTTTCGACACTCTTTGGACACTTTTGTTGACACCTTTTGGCACCCTCTGGTGACACTTCGGCTCCGGGTTCAGCACTTGGTGCACCATCCTCTTCGCCAGTCGGGGGAGCGTTTTTTTGGCCAGAAAGCCACCGCCGGAAAACCTCAAGTTTTTGCCGCCTATTGCAGTTTTGCTCGCGGTGCTCATTGCACACAAGGCGCCGAGAAGCGCCAAGGTTCCCCAAGGGAAGGTACGCGCAAGGGGAGCGAGTGGCGTCGAGGGATCGGCGGAAACAGCGGAAGGCGTTCCCGGTTGCAACCGGGGGAAAAAATCCTTGGTCATCGGATGACAACAAAGAAGCGGCATTTATTCCGGAGAACCACCGGATCAACAGGATCCAGCAGGAGGAACTGCGGGTTCAGCGGCCCAAGCCGGAACGCGCAGGGTCGCGTGTCAGCGAACCACGGGTTGCGCAAACTGGTCATCGGTACGGCATCGGACTGCCTTCAGATGGCAGGGCATTCGGAGATGTGCTCCGAGAAAAGGTTCCCGGAAGTCGGGTCAGCAGCATGCGGAAAGGAAACAATGTAAGTCGCTCTTGAAACTTTATATTTTGAGGGAAATAAAATGGGTTTTCCGAATTTAGCAACACATTAATGTTGCCATCATAATTATGTTTGCGTTTGTATTCTTTGTGGCATCAAAGCCATTATTATCCCGTCACAATGATCATGTAACATAAGAAGAGCCGTTTGGTGGACGACTCCGAAAATTTACTCGGTCCGTATTAATTTAAGATTAAGATTTTCTTCAAAAGTTTTCTCAGTGCAATGCTAAATTTAAAAATAATTATGCTACCGCCCGGTGCGCGAAAGAGTGTGTATCCCAAAACCGATCCGCTGAAATGAGCAAAACCGGGCCGCGTATACTCACTTATTGGTGCGTTTGCTCTTATATATGAAATTAATAATCACGCTAGAAATTATTAAACCATTTACGACTCAAAAATAACCATTTTTGACCTTTTCCCGGGAAATGCCATTTTATGAGTTCTTCATGAGAACGCATAAAATGACTTTTCGGGGAGAAGTAGAAATATGGTTATTTTTCAACCTCAAGGAAGATTACCGTAGAAGTTCAAAAATGGTTATTTTTGAACCGTAATATGAAAAGCAGAATAGCAAATGTGAAATTTTCATAATTTTCGACAAAAATTCAGAAAAAAATGCGAGTTTTCAATTTTATTTTATATTTTCTTTTTTGTTTAACATGCATGTTTACTGTAGACCTTATTTTAACATTTTTCATGAACAAATCCTAAGGTTTCGCACGCTCATTTTTATTTAGTCATTTATGGTTACAGAATAACCGTTTTCTGGTTTTTGCTCCAAAACTATCAATATGGTTATTTTTTAAGATTTTTTCTTCGCGAAATTTCAACCATTTTGATAGTTCTCGTGTATTAACCACAAAATGGTTGAAAAACTTTTCTTCGCCATTTTGGATCTATACGCGAGCAAACCGAACGCGTTTAGTAAAAATTTCATTTTTTCCGCACGAGTAGAATGTTTGATAACAATGTCTGTGGTAAATCTGTTTCTATTATTTGGATGGAGCTGGAGCTGGTCGGTCTGCCCGCCCCTGCTGGAATTGCGGTCAATATAGCTGTCTCAGGAAACTCCCGGTACATTCAGCAGAAGCAGGAAAAATTGGACTGGTAACTTTTCTTTTATTCGTTTTTTTTTTCAATATTTCATTTACATAATTATTGGTTTTTCAGCCTGTAAAAATTATATTTGCCAGTTTTTGGTAAATTTTGGCCACATCCGTCGGAAGGAGGAAATAAAACTTTTCGAAAAGCTCTCGTTGGAAGGAATCAGCATCATGACAGAGCTAAAGGTCCACATCAAGCGGGAAACGAACAAGACCGCCTGGAAGCCGCTGCCCGCATACTAAAAAACCGTATATCAAACAGTCTCTACGATACATCTACGGTTTCAGAAATAGTGATTGTATCTGTAAACGTAGCTGTTCTTCTTAACTTTACTTCGCCAACGATAACAACGAAATATGAACGTTCATGTGTAAACGTGAGATGATATCTGGAAAGGTGATAGAATGATATGAACGATTTCATTCAATTTTTCTTCAATCGTAAAACTGAACTCGAACCGTTAAACAAACCGTTCATCCCTTCTGTCATACTTGTCATGCTCGCACGTCAAAATCAACGAAACGCCCGGTCAGAGATGCCAGTTGGTTTTGTGCAAAATTAGTACACAATTAAGAAAATATTTATATTTTTTTGCTATCATTATACTAAACGAACTCGCTTACTTTCAGCTACTCAGTTCAGAGTGACGGCTACTCAGTTGTCGCCAAAACCGCACCTACTCAGTTCTGACAAAACGGCTTTTACTCAGAACTGACTAACAGCCCTTTTCGCGACAACTGAGCCATGGTTACTCAGAATGCACGAATAATTCTGAAGCGGTTTTTGGTCGCTTTTTCCATGCTAGAATAGTTAAAACCTATATTATTTTTCAGAAAAATGATGGATTTGTTGATTTTATGAATAACAAAAGTCCAAATGTTGTGCATACAAATTTATTAAAAAAAAAATTAAATTTTTTTTTCGCCCGTCTTGTTTCGTCTCCCGGCCACCTTCGTCACAGAACCCCGAATTTGGACGACCTTCGTCACAGAACCCTGTAATAAAAATAATATCGGATTAATAGCTAGAATTTACCTTTAAAATGAATATTCACCATGTAAATTTTCTAGTTTTTGCTGCACGAAAACAACCAAGTCCGACCGCCTCGCACTGATCATCATTTACTCAGTTGTCGCCTTCAAGCACTCGAGTTCTCTGAGTGCCGAATTTTCTGACGTCTGAGTAAATTTTCCGCTGATATTTGAGTTCATTAAGATCAGCCGTCGGCTGCTTCATACATGCGTGGCGACGTCTGAGTAAAAGTTAGCCGGGCTCTGAGTTTTTCAAATTTAGCGAGAAGTTCAGCTCTTGATTTAGGCCGATGAAATAGCGCATGCGATGCGATGCGAACCAGCCGATGTGATTTAATGCGGAGAACACATTTTCTTTAAATGTGGTTCGCCGCATTGAATCGCATTCGCCGGTTTGCATCGCATCGCACTCACTCTGTCATCGGCCTATGTCATCGGCCTTACAAGATGTTTTGAACAACGCTCATTATGCAAGATGATTGATTATGAAAGTTTCTTTACGAATCCATGGACTTAATAACAATTTTAGTTCATTTTTCATTATAAAATAATGCATGTTATAAAGAAACAATCAGTAATTACAAATTTGGTGTTAAGCATTCATGCAAGAGGACGACTTAGAATTATCGAAGCTATAAATCATTTTTTACTTTCACATATTATTTTATATCGGTACAATTACGAAAAATCGGTCTAGTCGGCACCACTGCCCACAACTGGAAGAGACGATAAACACAACAACAATTTTCCGCCCCTCCGAAATCGGGATTCTACTGGCTGATTCCACTGATTCTGCGGAAGCTACAGGAAATAATTACCGTAAGTATAGTCAAGTCACATAATAAATTTCTAATATATGAAAAAGAGTAATGATCATAAGTTGATTTCAGCTTCCTCGCTCATTCATCACCCGGGTAACGATGGCTTCCCAGCATTCCGTAGCGCTGGAGCTACGGGAATCTTTATGTTATGACCCTGGCCGGGTAGGATTTTCCTGCAAGAATCATCAAAGAATATCAATCGGTTATAGTTTCTCACCGTATGTAAGTAAATCAAGTTGAATAAAGATAATGTGAATAAATTTTTATTGATATCAAACATCCGAAAATTCCCATAATATTCCCATCTATGTATGTGTGAGCCCGCCATTGACGTATACGGTTCTGGATAACGTTGGAGAATACGTTATTTTGAATCGTTTGATTACTGTTAATGTTACTGTTTAGATACAAGATTACTCTTCGAAAAACTGTAATAATAACAGTTTGGTTGTCTGAATACGTTTTCCAAGAGCGGTTTCTGGACGTTATTCAAACTGTTTGTAGTGCAGTTCCTCCATATAAAGGTTTTAACAGTTTTAAACAGTAACATAACTTAACGCCATATTCAACAGACCGTCGTTTTGGAATTCAAGATAAGTGCAATGTTTTTTATGGTTTCAGATATCATTTTCTAAACGTTTTTTTACACTGTTTCTAAACGTTTTATCACTTCTACAGGAATCGTTATGTTACAATATTTTCGTATTCGGGTGCCCGAGAATCACAAAACAAAGTTCTGGTCCATCAGGGTCTGCTGGTTCTGGGTTCCGGCACCGGGGCAAGTATATCGCAAAGAATGAGGCGATGTTTATCATCTGGGACTTGCCTTGGTACGAACTGTTCAAGGCAGAAAATGAAGCCACTTGTGCCTTGCTAGTGCTTCCGGTGGCCTGCCCCCAGCTATGGCAACGATTCTTCAAGAGTCGCTTCCTGACAGTGTTGAGCCAGCAGGCCCAGTGGCCATTTGGGAGATGCGCAAATATTCGCACAGCGATCATCGCACCGAGCAGCATCTGAACGTGTCTTCAAAACATCTTCCTGCTTTTCCGTGCCCAGCGTAACTTCTAAATCTAACATCCAAAAAAATAATAAATAAATGAAAAGATGTGAAAAACACAAAGATGTTTAAATTTTATTTATTTTTTTCGAAAACATTCCAGTTTGCACAGTTTGCACTATATTTCTAGGTTAACATTCTCCCTCATTTTGCATTAAGATTTAAAAACAACCATTTTTCAACTTCTCCTCCAGAATCCCATTCGGTTGAAAAATAACCATATTCGAACTTCTCCCCTATAAGTCATTTTATGACTTCTCAAGGAGAACTCATAAAATGACATTTCCCGGGAAAAGGTCAAAAATGGTTATTTTTGCATCATAAATGGTTTAATAGTTTCTAGCGTGCGGAGAATCAAAATCATGATAGACAATTTATCAAAGATTTAAATAAACACGGTCGTTTTCATTTAACCAATTATGGTTATAGAATAACCATTTTTTGGTGTTTGCTCTAAAACTATCAATATGGTTATTTTTTAAGAATTTTTCTATGTCAAAATTCAACCATTTATCAAGTTCTCGTGTATTAACCAGAAAATGGTTGATAAATTTTACGTTTTTTCTACGCCATATTGGAAGCTACCGTGGAGTGAACCGAAGGTGTTTCGGATTTAATTTGTTCGCACGAATAAAACAGGGCTGGAGAGATTCTAAAGGTAATTGTTTAATCATTATAAATTCCCAATTAAAAACCCAATCAATCAACAACAAAAATTAATTGCAGTGCACTTATTGGACGAATCTGCGGCAATCCGGTTCCAGTTCCAGATCCAACGGCACCGAACGCGGGACTACCTACTTCCGGAACGAGCGCACCGAACATTCCTCATAACATTCGGATGAAGCTGAGATGGGTAGACAGCCCAAAAATCTCCACCCACCGGAGTGGAATTGCGGTCATCATAAGAGTGTGTGCTACAGCTGCTTCATCAAGAACCTCCCAGATGCATTAAGCACAAAGCAGCAGAGAAAAGGAACCGGTAACTTTTTTTGCGAAAAGTTTCTTGTTTTTTTTATGTAAATATTTCATTTTTTCAGCCTGTCGTAAAGCCGTTTTGGGAAAAAATCCCTTGTCAGCCAGTCGTCCTCGAAATAACTAATAGCATCGTTGATGAAAATGTTATCCTCAAGAAATCAGTGGAAATCAGTCAAATGTTGACAACCCGGAATGCGGGCCTCTAGAAAAAACCGATGGATTGTAACGCGACCACCTATCTCATACGGAATGCGCTCGGGGGAACCGACTACGGGACACTCGAAACTGTCCCACATGCTATCGCTGCCACAGGACATCGTTCCGAAGGACATCACCATCAATGTGTTTTACTTCGATTCGGAATACCTGCGGAACTGCCCTACCTAGCGGCACGAGTTGCAGCCGAAGAAGCTATCCGGATCTGTCGTCCTGCAATAGATTGAGCATTTGGGAGCAACTCACTGATGGAGAACAAAAGGCCGCCGCGTACCAGTTAACGATCGAAGCCTTCTAGTGTTACCTTAACTACTAATAAGAAACCGTAATTAGGTACTATTTAAACAAATTCGTTGTTGTATTTTGTCAGCATAAATCAGAGATGCTCCGAAAGCGTATTTAATCGCTAACTACAAAGATTGTAACACTAAAAAGAAGGACAAAAAAACCACGTATATGAATGAAATCCCGGGTGAAGGTAAAAGGCGTGAAAAACACAAACAAAAAATAAATTTTAATTTTTCTTCGATAACATTTCAATTTGTTCTATTTCTACATTAACATTCTCCCTCATTGATTTAAAAACAACCACTTTTCAACTTCTCCTCCTGAATCCCATTCGGTTGAAAAATAACCATATTCGAACTTCTCCCCTAGAAGTCATTTTATGACTTCTCATAGAGAACTCATAAAATGGCATTTCCCGGGAAAAGGTCAAAAATGGTTATTTTTGAAACGTAAATGGTTTAATAATTTCAAGCGTGAAGGTTTTCAGTAATTTACCTCAATTATACTTTTTTCATGGTCACAAATTCGTGTATATCGCGAAAAAAGGCAGCACAATCATTTCGCTCTAATACTAAAATAAGTTAAAACTATAATATGACGGCCGATTGATAATTTCAATTAAGTTATTCCGTATAACTTTGTGCGTCGACTTCGTGATTGGGAAGACTTAGTGTAGCATTTGAGTTTGTTTAACGTATTTGTTGCTATATTATTATCTGCGTGTACCTGTCATCATCATCATTTGAGTAAAATTTACTATTTGTGCTAAAACATTCTCTGCGTGTATCTGTCATCATCGTCATCGTCATTGAAGACAAACATAAACAAAATTAGTGTGAAGCAAACGTGAAAAGAGCAAGCTAACCGAAATCGAAAAGTCGCCATTGCGTTCGGCTTAATTACCGCGAGTTTGCTGCTGATTCCACCATCTCGTTGGAGGTACACCCGCGAGGTGCCCTGGAGAACGAGACGCTGCTGATTCCAAGACCGTTACGGGAGGAACGAAAAAGAAGTCGATTAACCAGGTCAGTAAATTCCTACACAACATCCTCGAGCGGGCAAATCAAGACAAAATGCTCTCCATAAACAGTTCCGTATGAGGCTTCGTGCAGAATTCCGGGAAGGCTAGGGAGCGGAAGGATCCGAGATCGGCAACTAAACGGAACAAGGCAAGAAAGTTCCGTTTCCACGGGTGAGTCTGATTGGATTTTTGATAGTAAACAATCGAACTGAAGACTCCTTTTATAGAGAGCGGACATCGGAAGAAATAACTTCCGATCACTATTGGCTGCAAGGAACATTTCCCAGATCCCCAAATTGGGTGAGTGCGGATGGACTGAGGAACAGAAACGGAGATTACTGACTGGTTTATTTATTTAAGGGCTTTTATTGGGAGCTGAAAACCGACGCTGCCTGGAGTCTGTCTTTTCCGGAGCCGAAAGTTGTTTCGTCCGGGAGCCGGAGTCGTGTTTCTTCTGGAAGTTGGTCGATCAGCTGCTGTCAGTAGTGCCCAAGTCTGCTTCGGTCATCGGATGACATTGAGGTTGCTGTAAAGGAAAAGTAAATAAGAAAAGAAACATGTAAGTACTAGCGCTAGTCAGAAGAAAGAAGAAGCTGCAGCGAAGTAAGAAGAAGAAATAAGAAGCAGGTAAGCAAGAAGAAGAAGCAGCAGTAAAGGAAAAAGAAGAGCAAGAGCGAAATAGAAGAAGAAGAAGCAGAATGGAAGAAGAAGAGTAGAAGCAGAATGGAAGAAGAACGGTAGAAGCAGAATGGAAGAAGAAGAAGGAGAGGATGATGATGAGCGGGAGAAGAAGAAGTAGATCGAAAGAAAGTATGCGGTCTGAAAATTAAGAAAACAATGATTGGAAATAGAAATAAGCAACAAATTTGTTTTGGTTTTGTTTTGTGGCGTA
Source organism: Uranotaenia lowii (assembly GCF_029784155.1). Taxonomy (NCBI): domain Eukaryota; kingdom Metazoa; phylum Arthropoda; class Insecta; order Diptera; family Culicidae; genus Uranotaenia; species Uranotaenia lowii. The sequence goes on along the minus strand of NC_073692.1, from coordinate 192,317,935 downwards.
GTTTTATGTATGTTTTGGTGATTTGTGTTTCCTCCCCCATTGCTAGCCGGGAGAGAAGCAAAAGAACTTCAACATTGGCGCCCAACTAAAAAACCCATGATATTATGCTACCGCAAAATTATTTTAAGATTTTTGGATTGTTGATTTTAATCTAGTCTTAAGATTTATGTTTTGTTTTGGTGATTTATGCTAAGTTTTGTTATTTGTGGATTTGATATTAATTGTTTTTGCTCATCAATACCCACTTAAAGTTAACTTTTTAGACTTAGCACTTAATTTTAATTAAAGCAGAGAATTTAACTCATTTTCAATGGAAAATTCTCTTAGAAAGCTCTCTTTACCATCATAATTATTCGACTTTATAAAGTTGGTTACGATTATCGGGTAGAAATTCCAGCTATGACACAGATCTACCTATATTTGTGTACTACAACGCTTAATGCTCCCAAAACACCGTTTGCCGATCGGGAAAAATCGTGCCACCTACGAGTGCAGTTAGCAAGTTCATTTCTTGCCATCGCCTCGTATTACTCCAGCTATGACCATTACCACAGGTAGTCAACAAAGGTAGTACGTTATCACCAAAACACGCATCGCGGAAACCTAAAACGACACCGAACCGGATTAGAGCTGATATGCGTCTCCGCCGCCGTCGCGGAAGCACGCAACATTCGCTGCTCAACATCTCCACGAGTCACTGCAGCATGAGAACCTCGACAACGTAGGAGAAATCTGGAAGCAGATCAGTGGAGACAGATGTTACTCGACATGCTCCTCAGTAAAAGGAGGTCAACGTTTGGACAACGCAAACCACACTACCGATCAAGTCCATTTCGGCGATTTCTCGCCAACTTTCGTCTGAGTGTATAACATAATAATTTGGCTTTCGGTGCCCGGAATTAAAACAACGCAAACTTAATTTCTGACAACAAAATGTTGCAAAGTTAGGTGTTACCCATTTTATTGACCCCCCTTAATACAAAGCATTGTGTGACTTACGTGGTTTTCCATCCCTTTTTAATTCGTCTTGTCCGGCGTTCTGAGGCAGTGTCGAAGCCTCCCCACCTGAGATTGCTCTCCTGGGAATGTGATTTCAACTGGACTGGATGACGAGCGAATAATCCACCTTCCATCTCTGCTATTATCCGGTCAAGAAACGCGACGCCCTGTGAGCGCCAGATGCGCAGACTGACGGCTGCGAACAATGCCGGTATCTTGCTGCACTCTGTCGAATGCATTTTAGTTGAATGCAAGACAATCAGCACAACTGCACTCCGGATGGGTACCCTCCGGAAACTCGCACAACGACCGCCAAACTTGTGACCTCCTGTGGTCGTGACTGGATGCAACTCCGACAGCTTTCGTTTCTCGCCGCTCCGATAATCGACCTCGGACAACAAATTGATCGTGGAGGGAACAAGAAAATGTCTCGTGGACGAGTTGTCATCAGCGCCAAAGAGCTGTGAGTCAGGATAGCCGTAAAGGCACACAATCCGGAATTTCTGGCCACCGTTTCTGCTGCACCTCCACCTGGGCAAAGGGTTCTCCTCCACCTCGTGCGTGATCGGAATCAAAATCATTCCCGAGAGTTTGATAGGGAGTCAGAGTTCCAACCGAAGCGGTGAACGAAAGGGGCCCTGACGGAGAAACAAACTTCCGGTCAGGAAACGATTTCGGTTTTAGGGATCTATAGTTACTCACGTGTTTTTCACGGCCCCTTTGGCAAGTTTCCGATAGTCCTGGCAACCTTTTGATCCCTGTTCTCGGGATTTTATTGACCGAATGGCTGAGCGCAATCTATGAAAATAGATCGATGACTATAGGCGCTCAATGTCGCTATTTTGTTTTCGCTTACCAAACGTTTTTTCCCGGTTCTGTCGCGGACGAAATGCTTGATAGCCGACGAGCGGCTTCTACCACCGGTTTCTTCCACTCTTTTTCCGGAAAAGAATTAATTGACAGCTCCAGAGCAGCAAACTTTGCCAACGTGAAATATTGTTTCCTTTCTTTTATGAATGTTTTAGTTGCTTCGTAAAAAGGGGTCTTCACTTTTCTTTTTTTTTTTTGTCTACACGCTCTGAATTTTTAAAAGGGAATGGGTTATTAATAAGAAGTTTGCGAAAAAGCTCTTTACCGTATGATGTAACTTTAAACTTAAAGTTGAAACGTAACACAACATTGCTGCTTTGGTAGAAATTTTCATGGATCATGACAAGGATCCATGAAAATTTCAAAAACGTCACAAAGGGTTCGATGGAGAGTTCGACTACACTCCAAGGCAAGCTTGGAGGCATATCACCCACTAGAAAGGTGTCTTAAGCTCAATAAACAAACGAATACATAACAAAACTCAAAGCCATCGGGTCATGGCAAATAGACCAATAAAATATAACTCAAAGCCAACATATTATGGCAGATTGTGTCGAAAGGTGCCAGGAAAACTGACAAAATTGTCCATCGAATCCTAATGAAATACAGCAATATTACTCCCCATTTAGCAGCTTAACAATAATCCTAGATCTAATAGTCAATGAAAAGAAGAATGACCCAGATCTTACAATTAGGACTAAACATAACGAAATTTAAGTGGTACTGGTTAAAACTAAGCATCAGAAGTCTCGGGAAAAGAGGGATTTAGACCTCTTAGTCACGAAGAGCCCAAGATAGAGGTTTTACCGCGCCTCCAGATCGCGTTCCTTTAGAATTTTCTTGGTGACCCCCTTAACGACTGTGCATGATCCGGTTTGTATGTCAACCGCTGCGTCGCAGGTAACGTTTTGCCCTGCGCTTTGAACCGGAGGGTTCGTCATGATCGGTAGTAGTCGCAATCGGTAATGTCAAGATCGGTGATGTCAAAATCGATGTTGTCTCAATGATTTTCAAGATCGGATTGTCAAAATTAGTAGCGTCAGAATCGGTGGTCAAAAAATCGGTATACTGCTGCTAGATCTCAGCAGTCCTCGCTTTTGTCGCGATCGGATGAATTTAGACGAAATAGTTGGTAATGTCAAAATCGGGTAAGTCACAATCTTGTTTGACGAAATCGGGATGAAGACTGCTACTGTGAAGAATTTCAGAAGTGACCTCACGCAGTAAAATAGTGGTGTTAACGTCTGGCGTATTTTGGACGATGATGTTGTTCACTACCTTAGATAGTTGACATAGCTCGTTTTATTCTTATTCTTTCATTGCTATCTTTATTCAAGGTACGATTCTATCTCATTTTAACGGATCTCCATTTAAAACCAGTAAGGGGTGAAATAATGACAAAATACTTCACAAAATTTCATACGGTATTATGATCAAGAGCGATAATTAAATTATTAGAAAAACTAAGCAAAATCACAAAGTGATACATATAATTGTGAATACTTCAATAAATTTAACGAACATAAGCATAACAAAAGAGGTTCGTTTTGTTGGGCGCCATTTATAACATAATAATTTGGCTTTCGGTGCCCGGAATTAAAACAACGCAAACTTAATTTCTGACAACAAAATGTTGCAAAGTTAGGTGTTACCCATTTTATTGACCCCTGTAAGTTGCTCCCCCCGGTGGGGGAGCAAACTTAGTTAAACGGGGTCACCAAAATGTAAGTTGTTCCCCCCCGGTGGGGGAACAAACTTAGTTAAACGTCCCGATCATCACGTCGGGTCACCAAGATGTCAGTTGCTCCCCCCGGTGGGGGAGCAAACTTAGTTAAACTATTAAAATGTAAGTGGAACAACTTCTTTAAACTACACTGGGCTGTGATACTTTCTTTCGGCTGACAACCGAACACACTCGATTCTAACTTGCAACTGAACTATATTTTCTTGAAATATTATTAACACTTACTTTCACACAGTTTACTGCTGCTGACATCAGCAGTAAATGTGCGGCCCGCGTCAGCACTAAATGTGCGCGGGCTTCTTATACTTGAGCCAAGCCAAGCTTCGCGCGCTTGGCCTGCTCCTCTAGTTGGCGCAGCCGGCGTTGGCTGCGCCGCCAATGAAAGATGATCGCCGCGATGATAAGGGCCACGATGAAGGCCCCATCCATCGAGTACGATGCCACATCGTGCATCGTAATGGAATTTTCCACGTTGGTGTCGCCTCCGAATGGCCACATGCTTCGTCTGGGTGTCGAATAACTGACCAATAAATCGAGTGATCAATTCGATTTATTGGATCAATTTGCTGATATGGTCATTCTGGTGCTCCTCGTATCCATTCCCTAAGGAGTCACCAGGCGGATATTGCACCAACCACTTTTGTGAGATTGGGCCAGCGTTGCCCAATCTTTATGAAACTTCCATTTTTCTCCCCCCTTTGGGGCGCAGTCTGCCGCCCCAAATCGAATCAGTAGACCTTGGGGGTGGATCCTCTTCAAACTCAGCTGCTCTTACTTGCTCTGTTGCATCTAGTTGTGGCATTTATACGCAAGAATGAAGTCTTCGTGTATCTCTGGTATTGCCATGAAGATGCTTATCTTTTTAGTTTGTTCCTCATTGGTGTGATACTCTGGAGTATTGGGCCAATTAGTATGGCGTCCTAAGAATTCCGGACCATGTGTCCAGAATTTTCCTTTCTTTTCAACGAGCAGGCGCGTTGTGATTCCTCGAGAGATCATGTCCGCAGGATTTATCTCCGACGGCACATATCCCCATTGCTTTGGTGTAGTGTGCTGCAGAATTGCGATTACTCTGTTTTTCACAAACTGCTTCCAACGATCTGGCGATCCGTGTATCCACGCGATTACAACTTGTGAGTCACTCCAATAATACTCTTTGGATATACGTTCTCCGAAAAGTTTCTTGGCACGATGACCCAGCTCTGCCATAAGCAGTGCTCCTTTGAGTTCGAGTCGAGGTAGCGATATCTCCTTTAGTGGCGCCACTCGAGATTTTGCACAGAGCAAGTTCGTGGTAATGTTTCCTTCTGAGTCAATGTGGCGCATGTAAATGCATGCTCCATAAGCCTTGGTTGAGGCGTCCGAAAAGCCGTGGAGCTCTAGATAATGCGGCTTGCTCGGAATCGCCCTTCTAGGAAATTCCATTTCCTGCAGTTTTGGCAATTCTTTCTTGATGTTTTGCCAAGCCGATGTGATTTCGTGGGGGATTTCGTCATCCCAGTTTAACTGATACTTCCATAACTGTTGAAGCAGGATCTTGGCTGACACGATTACGGGTTGTATCAACCCCAGTGGGTCGTAAAGGCGAAGGATTTCCGAGGCCAAGCCCCTTTTAGTCATAGTTTTGAACTCTTCTTTGAAACCTTCCGCTTTGAAGGTGAAGGTATCGTGTTTCGGCGACCAATGTAAGCCGAGTGTTTTGATCGCTTCGCGATCTCCAATTTGGATAGTTTGTTCGCGATCCTCTGCTGAGACCCCATCCAATATCCTTTCGTTGTTCGATGCCCATTTTCTTAATGGAAAACCTCTGTTCAAAAGCGCCCTTTCTAGCTTTTCCTTTATTTCTTTGAGCTCTTCTACGGTTGCTGCTCCCACCAGGAGATTGTCCACGTAGAAGCATTGTTGTATAATGTTGGCAATTTGCGGATTGACCGCTTTCATTTCCTCTCCCACCTGGTGCAACGCGCGGCAGGCCAGGAAGGAGGAAGACGCTTCACCGTATGTGACCGTCTTGAGTCTGTAGGTTTGAACCTTTTCCTGTGGGGTAAACCTATATAGGATACACTGAGCCCAGGTGTCATCCTCGTGTAGTAGAATCTGCCTGTACATCTTGGCGATGTCTGCACTGAGAACGTAATCTTCTCCGCGGAAGTCTAGAGACAGGTCGAACTGGTCTCGTTGTATAACCGGTCCAACTGCCTGGATGTCATTCAGCGCCATACCCGTGTTAGTCTTAGCGCTGGCGTCAAAAACTACCCTCAACTTAGTTGACGTTGAGTCGGGCTTTACCACGCACGAATGTGGTATGTAGTATCTGACCTTGCATTGGTCCTTGTTTTTGACCAGTTCCATGTGGTCTAGCTCCAAGTACTCCTTCATAAACTTGTCGTACTCTAGCTTCGTTTCCATATTCCGAGCGAGTCGTCGCACTAGAGATAGCAGTCGTCGGTGCGCTTGCGTATACGAGTCCCCCAAGCATGAGAGCTCCCTTGTCCATGGGACTTGCACCATGAATTTTCCATTTGAATTGATTCGATAAGTCTCCCTGAAGTGTTGCTCCACTTCATTTTCCGTTGGGCAGATGTTCTCTCTGGCATCTGGTTCATCCCCTTGGAAGAATGTTTGAAAAAGTTGGTTTAGCTCCTCGTTCGAGCACTTTTCCTTCCTTGATTGTTCGTGTGCTAGCATTGCGCTAGGCTTTATGACTCCACCTGTATCCACGTAACAGGTGGGTTCCTTTTCAACGAGCAGGGGCGTTGATTTTCCACTTAATTGTTTTTGTGCTAGCATTGCGCTAGGCTTTATGACTCTACCTGTATCCACGTAACAGGTAAGTCCCTTTTCAACGAGCAGGGGCGTTGATTTTACACTTGATTGTGCTAGCATTGCGCTAGGCTTTATGACTCCACCTGTATCCACATAACAGGTGAGTCCCTTTTCAACGACCAGGGGCGTTGATTTTACACTTGATTGTGCTAGCATTGCGCTAGGCTTTATGACTCCACCTGTATCCACATAACAGGTGAGTCCCTTTTCAACGAGCAGGGGCGTTGATTTTACACTTGATTGTGCTAGCATTGCGCTAGGCTTTATGACTCCACCTGTATCCACGTAACAGGTGAGTCCCTTTTCAACGAGCAGGGGCGTTGATTTTACACTTGATTGTGCTAGCATTGCGCTAGGCTTTATGACTCCACCTGTATCCACATAACAGGTGAGTCCCTTTTCAACGAGCAGGGGCGTTGATTTTACACTTGATTGTGCTAGCATTGCGCTAGGCTTTATGACTCCACCTGTATCCACATAACAGGTGAGTCCCTTTTCAACGAGCAGGGGCGTTGATTTTACACTTGATTGTGCTAGCATTGCGCTAGGCTTTATGACTCCACCTGTATCCACATAACAGGTGAGTCCCTTTTCAACGAGCAGGGGCGTTGATTTTACACTTGATTGTGCTAGCATTGCGCTAGGCTTTATGACTCCACCTGTATCCACGTAACAGGTGAGTCCCTTTTCAACGAGCAGGGGCGTTGATTTTACACTTGATTGTGCTAGCATTGCGCTAGGCTTTATGACTCCACCTGTATCCACGTAACAGGTGAGTCCCTTTTCAACGAGCAGGGGCGTTGATTTTACACTTGATTGTTTTTGTGATCGTTTCGCGGTCCCTTGCTGACGTTGAACGTTGCCGCTCGATTTTGAGCCTTCGGAAAGTGTGCGCTCTCGATCGCCGTTTTACAGGTGAGCTGGTTCGCTATTTTTTCCAACTCCGATTTCAGCTCCTTCCAGGAGTAAATCTTCTGCAGATCGAGCCGTTCCTCCAGCTTAGTCAAGGTTCGCTCGTCTAGCCTCTCCTTGACTATGCAGTTCAGTAGTCCGTTGGCTACCCAATCAAGCTCTGATGCTTGAAGCGCTATCTGCTTGGTAGCTGATAGCATCGTATCCACCGCGTCAATCAACCCAAGGATGCTTTTTGGGTTTTGATCACGGGCTCGTTTGATCCGCAGCAACTGGAAGAAGTACCCCTCAAAGGCAATCCGTTTTTTATAGAATCGCTCTTCGAGCTTCGTCCATGCTGCATCAAATGGCAGACCGGAGCTTTCAAACGCCTCGCTCGCGTGTCTGGCCGGGTCAAAGTGCTCGAAGCACTTTCCTAAAAACGCGTACTTGTCAGCGTCCTCCGTAAGTGTGCTGATGCGCTTTTCGAAGCGGCCTTTGAAGGCCAACCATCCGGTGGGCGATCCGTTGAACCGCGGCAGCTCAATCCGCGGTAGATGATCTGATCGGCCCAGGCCGGCTGCAATGGTTTGATCCAATATGTTGTTTCTGCTCCCAGATGGACCATCGTTCTGGAAAGCTCTTTCTCGCTCGCTTATCCAGCCCAACAGCGTGGCCTTTGTTTCGGTGTAGCTATTCGTGAGGGGTCCCCTTCGTTCGGGGGCACCCTCGATACCCTCAAGGGCCAACACCACCCTTGAGGCTTGCTGGAAGAGTGCTTCCAACAAATCGTGCTTTGCGCGTAGTAAGGAGACGTCTGGTACGTCTCCTACTCGAATTGCAGCGGCATACGTATTAATTTCTCGAATCGATCCTTCGAGCGCCGTCAGTTGTCTGGCATAGACCAAAATTTCTCCCGCTTGGGCCATGATTATTTTCAATTTACGTGCTGTGTACACAATGCAACGTCTCGGAACTTTTACTAAATATCACGACCACTATTTCAGTTACTTGTGATTTTGGGCCTTTCTAACGAATGCACTTCACAAAGTTGGGTATTCATTCACTTGATCAGTTGAATAATATCGCAGATTACCAACGTTTGTAGATCGAACTTCTGTTTTTGTATATTTCGTTTCGCTCCGGCTTCTGCCACCGGAAAGTGAAGGGGCACAATTTGTTGCACGCACTTGGATCAATCACACCTAACAATGAGCCACTACAAACTGGAACGCTTGAAAAAACTGGGCTTGGACTGGGATTAATTAACTGTGTCAAATCTCTGTTGACATTGCACCGTTTTATGTTCGCCTCTTTAAGCACTAACGTCCAACTCGCACGAATGTCTCAATTCGCAAACACTTAAATCTTACCTCCCCCCGTGGGGAGTGACTTTTTCTTCAACTCTCGCGCACACGATGGCCAAATTTAATTAGCTCCCGCCACAAGGGGAGTGACTTTTCGCTTCAACTCGCGCGCAAACGATGGCCAAATTTACTTAGCTCCCGCCACAAGGAGAGTGAATCCCAGTTTTTACTGATTGCGCACAGATAGTTTGAACACTTAAATCTTGCCTCCCCCCGTGGGGAGTGACTTTTTACTTCAACTCGCGCGCAAACGATGGCCAAATTTACTTAGCTCCCGCTACAAGGGGAGTGAATCCCAGTTTTACTGGTTGCGCACAGGCAATTGAAACACTTAAATTTACCTCCCCCCGTGGGGAGTGACTTTTTACTTCAACTCGCGCGCAAACGATGGCCGGGAAGTTCCGTAACTTCCCGACCATCACGTCGGGGTCACCAAAATGTAAGTTGCTCCCCCCGGTGGGGGAGCAAACTTAGTTAAACGGGGTCACCAAAATGTAAGTTGTTCCCCCCCGGTGGGGGAACAAACTTAGTTAAACGTCCCGATCATCACGTCGGGTCACCAAGATGTCAGTTGCTCCCCCCGGTGGGGGAGCAAACTTAGTTAAACTATTAAAATGTAAGTGGAACAACTTCTTTAAACTACACTGGGCTGTGATACTTTCTTTCGGCTGACAACCGAACACACTCGATTCTAACTTGCAACTGAACTATATTTTCTTGAAATATTATTAACACTTACTTTCACACAGTTTACTGCTGCTGACATCAGCAGTAAATGTGCGGCCCGCGTCAGCACTAAATGTGCGCGGGCTTCTTATACTTGAGCCAAGCCAAGCTTCGCGCGCTTGGCCTGCTCCTCTAGTTGGCGCAGCCGGCGTTGGCTGCGCCGCCAATGAAAGATGATCGCCGCGATGATAAGGGCCACGATGAAGGCCCCATCCATCGAGTACGATGCCACATCGTGCATCGTAATGGAATTTTCCACGTTGGTGTCGCCTCCGAATGGCCACATGCTTCGTCTGGGTGTCGAATAACTGACCAATAAATCGAGTGATCAATTCGATTTATTGGATCAATTTGCTGATATGGTCATTCTGGTGCTCCTCGTATCCATTCCCTAAGGAGTCACCAGGCGGATATTGCACCAACCACTTTTGTGAGATTGGGCCAGCGTTGCCCAATCTTTATGAAACTTCCAACCCCCCTTAATACAAAGCAGTGTGACTTACGTGGTTTTCCATCCCTTTTTAATTCGTCTTGTCCGGCGTTCTGAGGCAGTGTCGAAGCCTCCCCACCTGAGATTGCTCTCCTGGGAATGTGATTTCAACTGGACTGGATGACGAGCGAATAATCCACCTTCCATCTCTGCTATTATCCGGTCAAGAAACGCGACGCCCTGTGAGCGCCAGATGCGCAGACTGACGGCTGCGAACAATGCCGGTATCTTGCTGCACTCTGTCGAATGCATTTTAGTTGAATGCAAGACAATCAGCACAACTGCACTCCGGATGGGTACCCTCCGGAAACTCGCACAACGACCGCCAAACTTGTGACCTCCTGTGGTCGTGACTGGATGCAACTCCGACAGCTTTCGTTTCTCGCCGCTCCGATAATCGACCTCGGACAACAAATTGATCGTGGAGGGAACAAGAAAATGTCTCGTGGACGAGTTGTCATCAGCGCCAAAGAGCTGTGAGTCAGGATAGCCGTAAAGGCACACAATCCGGAATTTCTGGCCACCGTTTCTGCTGCACCTCCACCTGGGCAAAGGGTTCTCCTCCACCTCGTGCGTGATCGGAATCAAAATCATTCCCGAGAGTTTGATAGGGAGTCAGAGTTCCAACCGAAGCGGTGAACGAAAGGGGCCCTGACGGAGAAACAAACTTCCGGTCAGGAAACGATTTCGGTTTTAGGGATCTATAGTTACTCACGTGTTTTTCACGGCCCCTTTGGCAAGTTTCCGATAGTCCTGGCAACCTTTTGATCCCTGTTCTCGGGATTTTATTGACCGAATGGCTGAGCGCAATCTATGAAAATAGATCGATGACTATAGGCGCTCAATGTCGCTATTTTGTTTTCGCTTACCAAACGTTTTTTCCCGGTTCTGTCGCGGACGAAATGCTTGATAGCCGACGAGCGGCTTCTACCACCGGTTTCTTCCACTCTTTTTCCGGAAAAGAATTAATTGACAGCTCCAGAGCAGCCAACTTTGCCAACGTGAAATATTGTTTCCTTTCTTTTATGAATGTTTTAGTTGCTTCGTAAAAAGGGGTCTTCACTTTTCTTTTTTTTTTTGTCTACACGCTCTGAATTTTTAAAAGGGAATGGGTTATTAATAAGAAGTTTGCGAAAAAGCTCTTTACCGTATGATGTAACTTTAAACTTAAAGTTGAAACGTAACAAGTGTCAATATGTGCACTGTTGTACACTCAACGACCACGAATTGCGACAACAATGCCACCATAGGCCTATTTGAAGGCTTGCCGTTAGTAAGATCGAGAGAAACTTACCGTGCTAAAGCGCGCTTGCACGCCGTTACTGGATCGTGACAAACCAGACACCTACCGTTACAGCCCACAGGCTCTCCCGTTTGCCAGAGCGAGAGAAACTGGTCGTATTATGCCGCGCGCTGATACGCCGTTGCCAGAACGAGACAAACTGTGCAAAACAGCTATGAACAACCAGCGAAACTACCATCCTGTTGACAATATCCGTTAGCCGATCGTGAAAAATCGAGCGCAGCTGGTGAGCATACCGTACTAGTGTCATCGTACCCAATCATGTCATTTTAGTCCCAAATTAATGTCGTTTCGTCAATATGTTACAGTGTAATCTGAGGATCGCCATGAAATCACCGATCAAAAGTAACGCGAATTGGGAGCGCGGTAAAACTCTTCTTCTGGGCTCATGGCGAGGTTGGTTGGTAATGCTTCCTTACTCAGCACACTGTAACTATTTTAACCATCACCAAAACAGTCTGATTTTAATTCGTTCAATGTTAGCAATAAGTTGAACGTTTTTTCTGTTAATTTATTTTAATTTGTTAGATCTAAGCCTTTTGTTTTTAACGGTTTGTGATCTGATGTTAATATACCATTGTCACGTGAATTAGACTTAGAGATAAAACGCACATAGGGACCTGTTTTTTGCCAAACCTGGTTGGCGTATAGTTATGTTTTGTTGTGGAATGTTAGGATAATATAACATTTGAGATCTGGCGGGCTATAGGCCTGCGTTATTTGTGATTTGTGGTGCACGTTGTTGTCCGTGCGGAGGTCTGCTCCATCTTTGTTGCCTTGTGCGTCTCTAGTCAGCTTCCTGTGATATAAGAAGCTTTTTATAAATTTTTCATGAGCTCCTAGCCGTCGCTCATGAAAAATTTTTCCGTGACAATGGGGTTGTGTAGCATTTGAGTTTGTTTAACGTATTTGTTGCTATATTATTATCTGCGTGTACCTGTCATCATCATCATTTGAGTAAAATTTACTATTTGTGCTAAAACATTTTCTGCGTGTATCTGTCATCATCGTCATCGTCATTGAAGACAAACATAAACAAAATTAGTGTGAAGCAAACGTGAAAAGAGCAAGCTAACCGAAATCGAAAAGTCGCCATTGCGTTCGGCTTAATTACCGCGAGTTTGCTGCTGATTCCACCATCTCGTTGGAGGTACACCCGCGAGGTGCCCTGGAGAACGAGACGCTGCTGATTCCAAGACCGTTACGGGAGGAACGAAAAAGAAGTCGATTAACCAGGTCAGTAAATTCCTACACAACATCCTCGAGCGGGCAAATCAAGACAAAATGCTCTCCATAAACAGTTCCGTATGAGGCTTCGTGCAGAATTCCGGGAAGGCTAGGGAGCGGAAGGATCCGAGATCGGCAACTAAACGGAACAAGGCAAGAAAGTTCCGTTTCCACGGGTGAGTCTGATTGGATTTTTGATAGTAAACAATCGAACTGAAGACTCCTTTTATAGAGAGCGGACATCGGAAGAAATAACTTCCGATCACTATTGGCTGCAAGGAACATTTCCCAGATCCCCAAATTGGGTGAGTGCGGATGGACTGAGGAACAGAAACGGAGATTACTGACTGGTTTATTTATTTAAGGGCTTTTATTGGGAGCTGAAAACCGACGCTGCCTGGAGTCTGTCTTTTCCGGAGCCGAAAGTTGTTTCGTCCGGGAGCCGGAGTCGTGTTTCTTCTGGAAGTTGGTCGATCAGCTGCTGTCAGTGGTGCCCAAGTCTGCTTCGGTCATCGGATGACATTGAGGTTGCTGTAAAGGAAAAGTAAATAAGAAAAGAAACATGTAAGTACTAGCGCTAGTCAGAAGAAAGAAGAAGCTGCAGCGAAGTAAGAAGAAGAAATAAGAAGCAGGTAAGCAAGAAGAAGAAGCAGCAGTAAAGGAAAAAGAAGAGCAAGAGCGAAATAGAAGAAGAAGAAGCAGAGTAGAAGCAGAATGGAAGAAGAAGAGTAGAAGCAGAATGGAAGAAGAACGGTAGAAGCAGAATGGAAGAAGAAGAAGGAGAGGATGATGATGAGCGGGAGAAGAAGAAGTAGATCGAAAGAAAGTATGCGGTCTGAAAATTAAGAAAACAATGATTGGAAATAGAAATAAGCAACAAATTTGTTTTGGTTTTGTTTTGTGGCGTAGTTTTATGTATGTTTTGGTGATTTGTGTTTCCTCCCCCATTGCTAGCCGGGAGAGAAGCAAAAGAACTTCAACATTAGCTTGAGAAGCGCTAGTTTCAACTAGCACCAGCTGTCAAGGTAGATGAAAACTCGCCCCTTGAACGTTTCCGGATTTGCCCAAAAAGGCTTCGGCTGCTTCTATCAGCAAAAAACGCCAGCAGAAGCGGTCAAACCCGGAATTTGACTACGCGATGCGTCAGCGATACGATGAACCACCATTCGTCTTGTATATTATCGCTTTTGTGCGAGCTTCCGGCCAAATGTTACGGTAAGTTGGATTTGCTAAAAGTTAAAGTTTTTTTTATTACACCTCGAATTCAACATTTAAGATTCACATAAATTTACCAACCTTTTTGATACTAGGAACTCCACTTTTGAATGTAGCACTTTCATACTATCCTTCTTGACCATCATCTGGTTCATTAGAAAAAGAAATCGATTCCTTTTTACCGGAACAATAATCGGGAACATCATTCTTGACTTCTCATTAACAATATTTCGCATCTTCCGGCTGGATCTTTGAGCTGGAAACGGAGAGCTCATTTGGTGCACTGAAATTACATTTGGGTAACTGTTAGGTTTGGATTAATTTATGAAGATATGAAATCTTTATGAAATTTATAAAATTTATGAAATCTAATACCTTTTAGCAGCTCCTTTTTGTTCACTCACAAAATAGTTCAAAAAACGCGTTCGGCTGCTTTTCCAAAATGGCGATGAAACACTAAAAATTTGAACCATTTTGTGGTTATCACTTGAGAACTAGAAATATGGTTGAAATAGAAACTAGAAAAATTGTTGTAAAATAACCATATTGGCAGTTTTGAGGCAAAAGGCTTAAAATGGTGATTTTTGAATCAAAAATGGTTATAAAAAAATTAGCGTGATAGTCGATATTGAACGCTTAAAAAACGATTTTGTTTTTTTTAAATTACTTATCGAACTAATAAACTTTTACAAAACTTTTTTGTCTTATTGAAGAGTGTGGAATTACAAAAAGAACCTTGAACGGCATTCTATAAACCGACAAAGTTATATAGCAGTCTGTGAGCCTTTCCTACAAAACGCTTCAAGGCCCTCTCGAAAATATTATCAAAAGAATATTACATGTACCTTATAAAACTTTTCGGATTCAAATAATGTTGACGGTAGAGGAATTGATAATCAAATTAAACTTTCAAAAACATTTGTTAAAATTTTTATTATTTCAAGAATTATTTCACAATGTTTCATCTACATAGGAATGTTTTTCTAAAACTATACTTTACACTTTTTCTGATCATTTTCTGACTTATATCTTAGAAAATTATAAATTCATTGCGGCTCAGAACAAACACAATAATTGCATCTGAGGAGGCTCCAAAACAAAACTACGAACTCCTAGCAGGTGATCAAATATTCAGTATGCCACCGTTCCGGATGATTGAAGAAATGAATTTCATTCTTTGTTGTTCTCATAAAAATAATTGAACACAATTATTCATACTGTTCACTTAGAAAATCACAATATTCTTGAGAGACAACCTAATTTTTCGATTATTTTCACGTAAAACTGCAATTATCGGTAATCAAGACAAATTCCAGTGAGAGGTACATTTCCAGTGTATAATTCCACTGAGCAGCATTCCATTCCTTTTTTGACAAGGGACGACGTCAATTTCATCCGTTGTTGTGCCAGGCAAACGCGAAAACACTTATTCCTTCCTTTGCTTTCGAAAAACATCCTATTGTTGACGTTTTGGTCGATTACTGCTAACTTTCTTTAATAAACCCTTTGCTCCATATAAACGTTTTAAAAAGGCTACAATCAGTCAATAAGCAACATTTATAAAACAGAATTTTCTTGCTAAGACCTTATAAGAACGAGGGTACTGAGAAAGTATATAAAAAGGCTTTTATAAATCAAAACAGGTTTGTATGAAGGTATTTCTTGACTTTTTCAAAAGGTAAATATTTTGAGATATAAAAATGTTTTATAGCATGCACAAAGAGTCAAATAAAAAATTAATCAGAAAAATTTATTGCTGTTTCATAAATTGACTTTATAAGACGCTTGTGTAGCTGTTCTGGAGTGAAGTCGTGAAAAGGTTTCCAATGAATACATTTTAAAATAGTTATCGGTATTATACATCACTTATAAAACTCCTTGCAAAAATTATAAAACCTATTTTACTTTTGTGTGTTACTTGGGTAAGTTCATTGAATATCAACGACGAAAAGGATTAAAAAAAATATCATATAGGTTGTCCCTCCTTTTCGTTCTATTCAATTTTATCTAACGAGATATCATATCTTATCATACATTTGTTTAGCTGGTAAAGCTTAGCTTGTGTTTTTGCTGTGAATGCTGTCGTAACCGGTCGGTTCCTTGAAGCGTCCATCATGGCCAACCCAAAGGACGCGCCAAGGAACCGACCGGTTACGACAAATGGCATTTGTATTCTTTTTGGGATATATAGTACCTATGAACATACTAGTCGATAACTTCGATAAAGGTAGACTAGAAACTAAATTATTCTTGATATTCAGATTTTGAAAAAACTGAGACCTAAGACCTAGAAAATGAGACTAGTAGTATCCTTTCGACTGAATTCCCTTAATTCGAAGCGGGGTTCCTCGCTTACCCAAAAATATACCGATATTTTTTTCCGCACTTCTGTTTCCCGCAACAATCACGGATAGAATGACGGTCACATGTTCGTCGCTCTCAGATCAATGCCATTGTCTGATTACTCTCTCTTTTGCACCTTCACATTTCCTATAATACCGAAAATTGCGTCTCATGTAAACAGTAACATGAAGCGTTTGCATTTAAGACACCTAACCAAATTTTGTTCTATTTCTCATATATCTTGAACTGTAAAGCCACATTCAAATCATTTTTTACTAACATACATCTTATTCACTACAGACACTTGATACCTAAGACTTGAGACCTTACTCCTGAGACCTAGGATTTTGGATCTGAGGCCTGGATATGAGAACTAACACATGCGACAGAGTCCTAGGACTCAAGACCCGAGCGCTACCTGAGACATGGGACTTAAGACCTGATATATGAGAGGTAAGACCAGAGAAGTGGGAAGTGAAATATGAGTCGTGAGAAGTGAGACGTAGCACGTTAGAAGTAAAAAGTGAGAAATGAAACGTCAGAAGAGAGTAGTAAGAAATGATACATGAGACGAGATAAGTTGAACGTACGATGTGAAACGTTAAAAGTGAGAAATGAGACAGTCGTGAGAGATGAGGAGTGATACGTGAGACGAGTCTCAGTCCTTACTTTTCATGTCTCTTGTCTTATGTTTCAGGTCTCAAGGTCACAATTCTTCAGTCTTTACCCAAGTAACCAAAAGTTCCATAAAACGGTCTCTTAAAAGCTTACTCAGCCCTGTTTTAAGGCTGTATAGCATTCTACTAAGCTTGAAATTTAAGTTCTTATTGATACTTTCAAGTTCCATAGTCAAAGCTGAGTAGAAGGCTATTCAGCCAATGCATAAGACTTTGTAAAAAAAAAAACAAAAAAATAAATTTTGTCTAGTTTCAACCTTTATTTGTAATTTGATATATCTTTCCTTCCCGAATAGAAATGTACCGTGAAAAGACCATGTGTTGAGGCTGTTTCGGACGTTCGTTTAGCAGCAACGTTTTTGGTTGGCATAGCTAAAAGCTAATAAATTTATTTATTATTCGAGGTTTACATTTCGATTTTAGTTGTGCACTTACATTGTATAACCTCCAAATTTAACCTCAACAATAAGGTAATTATAACCGTTAAGTAATTCGATGGAACTCTAGATGACGATATAATTTTAAGTTTAGATAATAGTAATTTGAGGATTACAGGAGTTTTCATATTAGATGAGCACTTACATTGTGTGATTTCCGAATTTATGAAATCCACGATACGGTTAGTTAAATATATCCGTTTAGATACTCGATGGAATTCTAGAAAGTATCATTTTTTAACTTAGAGAACAGTTATTCAAATTTCTTATACTCACTATCCAAATTATGAAACAGAACTATGTGATTGTATAATTTTAACTTGGAAATTCCTAACTGAGTTAACAGGTGAATGACGATGCACTTTCTTGCTGATATTCAACGAGTTAGTCTGTCTTCTCAACTGTCACGACGATCGCTGTTTTGCCATTGGTGTCTGATCCACAATTTGGTAGGGGCTGGGGAGCGACCAAAGATGCGGGAACATCCCCCCACCCGTAAGACTAATGATCCATCGATGGCTTACCGATATCCAAAACCGCTATCTTCGCTACCGGTCTTTTCAAGATCCCACTCGATGTTTGTACAGTAGCTCGACGAACTCTCCCATCTGAACCCTTTGCCACGTCCAAAATGCGCCCTCTAATCCAACCATTCCGCCGATTTTCGTCGATAATAACTACCAAATCTCCAGGTTCGATTGGCTTCACTTCTTCGAACCATTTGGTTCGCCTAGCGATGGTGGGCAGATATTCCTTTATCCACCGATGCCAGAATAAGTCTACGAGATGCCGAGTGTGATTCCAATCGTCTCTGTTGGCCAGCCTAGGATCTACCATTGTCATAGAAGGTTGAACTGCCCCACTGGAACTAAGCAGAAGGAAGTGATTTGGAGTCAAAGCTTCCTGGGAGTCATCTTCAATGGAAACGAAAGTTAGAGGCCGAGAGTTGACAAGGGCTTCCGCTTCAACGAGTATGGTAGAAAAAGTTTCTTCATTCGGCGTTTTCGTTGTTGTCATGGCAAAAAAGGCCGTTTTTACCGATCGTACAAGGCGCTCCCATGCGCCTCCCATATGCGGTGCTGACGGAGGATTAAAGCACCATTTTGTCACGGTGTTGGTGAATGTCTCAGCAAGTTCTTTATTGATACCCCTGCATTCTTCGATAAGCTCATTACTTGCACCCAAAAAATTCGTCCCGTTGTCCGAATAAATTTCAACGGGGGGCCCTCGCCGACCTACGAACCGTCGTACAGCCATCTTGCAGGAAGTTGTGGTAAGGGAATGAACGACTTCAAGGTGGACGGCCCGGATTGTCAAACAAGTAAACAGGGCAACCCATCTTTTATTCGTGCTGCGTCCTACTCTAATGTTCATAGGGCCAAAATAGTCGAGGCCCACGAAAGAAAACGGTCGATGAAAAGCTCTAAGGCGAGCTGCTGGTAGAGGGCTCATACGGGGAACCGCTGGCGATGCTTTGTAGACCTGGCAATGTGTGCACTGTTTACGGATGCGACGAACCATCGTCCTCAATGACGACACGTGAAACCTCTGTCTCAATTCGTTGATGATCGTTTCTGTGTTGCAGTGTAAGTACTTTCTATGATACCACAAAACGATCAGCTCGGTGGCGTGATGTTTTTTGGGAAGTATTATGGGATTACGGGTATCATATGATATGAATGCGGCTTCGCTGATCCTGGATTCTATGCGTACAACTCCATCTATGTCAATAAAAGGAGACAATTGAGCCAATGGGCTATTGCGTTTTATGCGTCGACCGCCTCCCTCTCTTAGTATTGCTATTTCCGCAGAATATACCTCGTTCTGAATGGTTCGAAAAATCAGCTTCTCTGCAGCGATCAACTCAGCTTGTTCTAAATGTCCACTTCTACCTGGAAGGCGCTTTGATGTTTGACAAAAATTGTGCACGTAACGGAAAACATACCCAATAGCATTTAGTAGACGGTTCCATTGCGAAAAATTGCCCCAATCGATCGTCAAACCGATGACCTCGGGAACGTGATGAATGTTAACGACTTCTCGTTTAAGTGATCGACGTTCTTCAGGTACTTCTATCAATTCCGTCGGTAGCAGTGGCCAACTCTTCTCTGGTCCGTACAGGAAATCAGGGCCGTTGAACCAACGAGCAGTGCTTGAAAATTCTGGCCCAGTTCCCCATTTGGTGGCTTCGTCAGCGACATTTAATTTGGTTGGAATCCACCGCCATTCACACGGACTAGTGGTTTCCAAGATCTCGCCGATGCGACAGGATACGAACTGGTTGTATTTTCGAAGGTCAGAATTGATCCAGGCTAAAACGGTGCGAGAGTCGGTCCAAAAATACCTTCGAGTTATCGCCAACGAATGTGCTTCCACTGCGTTCTTCGACAGACGACTTCCGATGATCGCGGCTTGTAATTCAAGCCGTGGAATGGACAACGTTTTCAGGGGGGCCACTTTTGATTTCGCCGATACAAGCGCGCATTTTATTTCCCCATTTATTTCCGTTCGTAGATACGACACACAAGCGTACGCAGACTCACTTGCGTCAACAAAAACATGAAGTTGAAGGGGGCTCAGTTCATGTGATGAATGTCCAGGAAAATACGGTCTAGGGATTCGAATATCTCCCAAAAACTGAAACAAATCAATCCACTGTGACCAGCGAGCCTTCAGAGTTTCGGAAATGGGCTCGTCCCAGGTAGACTGAGTTCGCCAAATATCCTGAATCAGAATTTTTCCATGGACAATGAAGTGCGAAAGTAATCCAAGGGGATCATAAAGGCTCATAACGACTCGTAGGACTTCTCGCTTAGTCGGCCATTCAGGAACATGCCCTAAGTTCGACGAATAGGTGAATGCGTCTTCCTCACGCAACCACAGCATCCCCAATATGCGCTCCGTCGCGCTTGCGGTAACGGTTTGGTCGCACAAAGCAATTTTTTTAATAGAAGTTGGATCAGTTTCTCCTACGGCGTCCAAAACTTTTTTCGAGTTCGAGGACCACGAGTGTATTTCAAACCCCGCTTGAGAGTGGATATACTTTACCTCCAATGACCTTTTCGCCGCTTCCATTTCGTCGTCGAAACTCTTCAAAAAATCGTCCATGTAATGGTAGTTCAGGATGCACTCCACAGCTTCCGGAAACCTGTCTGCAAACTCTCGCGCATTAAGATTTTTCACGTGTTGAACGGAGCATGGCGAACTGGTAGATCCAAAGGTGGCGACTTTCATGAGGAAAATTCGGGGTGGCAGAGAGGGATCTTCACGCCAGAGAATTCGCTGCGCATTTATGTCTTCGTCTCGTATAAGAACACGGTGGAACATTTCTCTGATGTCCGCGCACACCGCGATTCTTCGTTCCCGAAATCCAAACAAAACTTTTGGAAGTGAAACTAGCAAGTCCGGACCCTTCAGGAGCATCGAATTCAGGCTAATACCATCCACTTTGGCAGCCGCGTCACAGAAAATACGAACTTTCCCGGGTTTTTTGGGGTTAAGGACGACTCCCAGCGGTAGATACCAGGTACGTCGAACATCGGTGTTGTCTATCTCCAGCACAGTCGCTTCTCGCAAATAACCTTTTTCAATGTATTCGGAAATCTGTCGTTTTACACTGGCCCCAATTATCGCGTCAGTTTGCATACGTCGCTCGAGGCACAGCATGCGTTTGTAGGCCATGGGAAAACTATCAGGAAACTCGAGAACATCGTAGCGCCACAACAAACCGGTTTCGAACCTTTGCCCTACTCGTTTCGTTGTTGCCTCCAGGATCTGCCGAGCTCTTATATCGTCATTAGATTCGGGATCACTGTGTCGGGAGATTCCCAGACTTTCTACCGCGAACGACCGCTTGACTAAATCATGTAATCCGTCCAATTTTATCGAGCACTCGCAAATGTGCATACTGTACGTTGGGCTCGTTGGGTTATGCTCTGAGACAGGACCATGAATTGTCCAGCCAAGGCGTGTCTTTGTAGCGATCGGGGAATCCTTCGCACTTTCTCGCCTACGAAGTGGGACCGCCAAATGGGCGTTGTCATTTCCGATCAGGATCTTTGGGATCGCGTTTTCGTAGTCGGTAACCGGAAGTCCTGACAGGTGAGGGTATCTTGCAGCCAATTGCTTGTACTGTAACGTTTGGGAAGGAAGGGCGAGCTTTTGAACCGTTCGTATATTTGAAAGCGTGTACTGTTGTGATTTTTTATCTCCAGCAATATCTACGTTCACCCATTTAGAATTAGCTTCGTCACGTGTCACATTTGACGTCCATGTTAAACATAGCATTCCCGTTTCTCCTTCAAGCCCAAGTTGGTTCGCGACGCTTTCTTCCAAGAGTGTTAAGGACGAACCGTCGTCCAGAAAAGCATGGACGTTTACCGAACCTTTTTTACTATGCAGCGTCACAGGAAGTATACGATACAAACAAGATTTTCCCGCATGACGATGGTTATTTACGGTTCCAGCCTCAGGCGACGATGGTTTGAATGTGTGAAGCAGAGGGTGGTGTTTGTAGTCACATCCTTGTTCTCCACAAGCCTTCTTCTGCTTACACGGGCGCCTGCCGTGCGGGTAAAGGCAAGTACGACATAGGAACAAACTATGTACGAGATCCCAACGCTCTTCAGTAGTTTTCTTATGGAATTCAGTACATTCGGGAATCTTGTGCCCAGATCTGGAACAAATTTTGCACTTTTTAGGATCGCTTGTTGTCGGCTCTCTGCTCTCCTTTTCTGATGCAGAGGTAAAATTTTGTTCAGCGTGTGCATGTAAGAAGCCACGTTCTTTTCCCCTTTCCGATTTAGTCCCTTTTGGATCTGGTTTCGCGCTCTTTGGCAACGTCACTTGTGTAGCTGCTTTGATCAAGATCGACATGAACGTCGCAAAGACTCGTAAATTTGGCTCCAAGAACTGTTGTTTATATATTCCCCAGTCCATTTGAATATTGACCGGCAGCTTTTCTACAAGCTCGAAGAGTAATGTCGGATTATTCAAGTGTGCTGTTTGTTGACCAGCCTCGATGTGATTAACCAGACTTTGCACCAACATACCGAAGGAAATCAAGGAATCGAGTCTATCGGGTTTTGGTGGTGGTGTCTCCTTCAGCTTCTTCAGAAGTGTGTAAACCAGGATCTCGGGACGGCCGTACAGGGTTGTCAAGTTTTCCATTGCCATGGGAACAGTAGATGGGGATAGTAAGTAGCTACTCACGGCATCCAATGCTGGTCCTCTTAGACAACGCTGTAATCGAGACAAGTTTTCCACATTGGAATATCCGCAAGCTTGAGACGTATTGTAGTACACGCTGCTAAAGAGTGGCCAGTCTTCGGGGTCACCCGAAAACAGTGGAAGATCTTTGCCCATTACTTGTCGAGCTGCAATATGGCTAGGGCTCGGCGCTAAGTAATTATCATCAGTCGCTGGGTTGACGTGACTCATCATATGCGTTGGCGTCGGGTTCGGCACGGCAGCAGGATTTGACAACGAGAGAGAACCGGGCACGTAATATGAAGTTCTCGGAAGATCGACGTTCTCGGTGTTCATTAAACCAGCTTGGGGCGGATACATTGAGTGCCCCGTCGATATTGGTAAACATTGGTTGCTAGGAACTTGGGCCACCGGAGGAGGCGCAGGTGCCACCACAGGTCCTGATGGACTCGAATAAATCGGTGCTGATGCAGGAGTTCCCGCGGCACTTGTGGACATAAGAGCGCTTCTTATTGAATGGTGTACATGGGTGTTCACTCCACCCACAGTCGCCGCACCGGTACTCGTACGCAGTAATAAAGGCTGTTGCACGGCAGTCGCGGAATAGGGAATAAACATACCTGTCGGTTTTTGTGAATAAATAAGGGCAGGTTCTGTAGCAAGGACGCTAGTTTGCTTCGGTATTGTAGAAACAAGAGCCGCTTGAAGCTCAACAGGAGCCTGGATACCACCCACGCATATCGCATCGTTTGTCGTCATCACGGTAGGAACTGCCTCTTTGGCAAGCGGGATAACAGTTGAATTCGCTACGCTGCCTAGGAGTTTATCCACTTTCCACTGGATTATTTGACTCGAGTTGCATCGATTGGATTTTCGGCTTTGCCGTTCTTCCTCGTCCGCTACTTCCTCCTCGAGAACCCGGAACTTCTCATTGTGGAAATCTTTCTCCAGATTAAGTTTACGTTGGTCAAGCTCTAGTTGCTTCTCCTGGAGTACCTTCATCTCCTCCAGCTTCTGCAGTTTAAGCTTAGCCCGTCTTCCAGTGGAGCTTGCCGAAGACATCGAGCCGGTAAGTGATTTTGCCGGGGCGATAATAGTGGTCTGCTTCTCGGTTGGTGCGGAGCATCGGATACAAACGAAATCCTTATCCGCAATGCTATCGTCAACACCCGCGCACTCGTAATGCCACCAAGAGTCACATACGTCGCACGCCACCATCCGGCTAGAGTCCGGGAGCTTGCATCCATCAGCTTGGCAACTATGAACGGCTTCGGACGCTGACATCATGTTGTTTGAACAATCTTTTAGAGATGTTGAGGCTGTTTCGGACGTTCGTTTAGCAGCAACGTTTTTGGTTGGCATAGCTAAAAGCTAATAAATTTATTTATTATTCGAGGTTTACATTTCGATTTTAGTTGTGCACTTACATTGTATAACCTCCAAATTTAACCTCAACAATAAGGTAATTATAACCGTTAAGTAATTCGATGGAACTCTAGATGACGATATAATTTTAAGTTTAGATAATAGTAATTTGAGGATTACAGGAGTTTTCATATTAGATGAGCACTTACATTGTGTGATTTCCGAATTTATGAAATCCACGATACGGTTAGTTAAATATATCCGTTTAGATACTCGATGGAATTCTAGAAAGTATCATTTTTTAACTTAGAGAACAGTTATTCAAATTTCTTATACTCACTATCCAAATTATGAAACAGAACTATGTGATTGTATAATTTTAACTTGGAAATTCCTAACTGAGTTAACAGGTGAATGACGATGCACTTTCTTGCTGATATTCAACGAGTTAGTCTGTCTTCTCAACTGTCACGACGATCGCTGTTTTGCCATTGGTGTCTGATCCACAATTTGGTAGGGGCTGGGGAGCGACCAAAGATGCGGGAACACCATGAATTCCATTTTCACCGACCATTAATTGCATGGTTTACACAATGATTATTATCGTCCTCGATACCGTAAATGTACATTGGAATTCATAGTTTTCGACCATACATTTCATCGTTTTGGCAAAAATAACCATGAAAAAGGGGTATTGTTATGCAGCGTGACCATGAAAAAAATGGCGATTTTCCATACATTCGGAAGCTCAAAAATATGAAGTTCATGGTAATATCAGCTTCCATTTTTTCACAATAAAACCATGAAAATCCATTTATTTCTATTGTTGAAACGAAGATGGAAATCAAGGTTTTTCTATGGTATATGATTATAGTTTTAACCGTGAAATTTCATGGTTTACTATGAATAATTTAATTTTTATGGATTGGAATAGTTTGCTAAAGTTCTTTCTTGTTTCAAAGAATTTTATTCGTGATTAGTTGTGCTTTTCAATAAACTTTATAAACGTCTATTTAAAAGCACGGCCAATCAGGAATATAATTCCTTAAAACACGAAAAAACTGTAGCAAACTGGTTTATTGAAAAAAGAAATTAAGAATTTTATATTTATTTATACTTAATTGTTTGAATTCCTTTTATTATAGAGGTTATTGTTGCTTAAGTTCAACCCTGATTTGAACTTAAATCCATGAGCGATTCCATGAGCAGAAGCATTAACACTCCTCGGACCAGCAACATTGCTGCCAACTTGGACCTCCTGTATCCTCACAAAAGAGAAATTGGCTATCGAAGCAGATGATTCCAAAATCGTGTTCAGATCGTTGAAAAATGCTAAATTGTCATAGGCAGTAACGTTATCTTCGCTGCCTGTCCGATGGTCCTTTGTATTAATAAATATGGGGACTAATTTCAGCAGATCGATCAGTAGCGTGATGTCCGTCGCTGTTTTGCTTTGACGGGAGATTTTTGCACCAAAAAACTGGCGCAAAGGGGCTGTCAAATCTGTTGCCAAAAATGTAGTTCGAATAACTGGTTCCCGACGATCATTTACAGAATCATTTGTTCAAATTAACGATGTTGTTGTACACAAGAGGTGCTAGAAAAAAAGAATTTTATATCGATAAGCACAAATTAGAAGGTTTTAAGTACAGCTACTTACAGACACATTCTATGACGCTTATTGAAACACCGAGGTCGCGTTTGTCATATGAAAAATACTAAGTAACACTTTAATCAGCTGACAAGCGTCGATAGGTCTCTGTTGATTAGAGAAGGCTCCTTTAAGCTGCACTAAATGGTGCAGGACCTTCAAAAGAATTTCCTTCAGCTTGCCTTGAACATTACATTTCAGCTCAAGCCAAACGAACAACTCCAAAACTTGTTTACATACAGTTAGTCTAACCTGCGGAAAAAAGGTTTATTGTATTAAAACATTGCTTAAGAACATCTAAGAAACAGATCTATGCACTTACATATATGTTACTTTCAAAGAAGAAATCGATTGATTTACTCCTGAACAGAAGCGTTACAGCATTTTTGTCGTCGTTCACAAAAAGATTTCCTAACTTTCGGAAGTGATTACCGCTTGAAGTCGAAATGGTGTCCATATAGCCAGCTTCAAAATGCAAGTATTGAGGCCTGGAGCGTTGCTACCCGGAAGCCGTACCCATAGTTGCAGGATTCTTTCTGAATTGAGCAAGGAATCATTCAGATGCAAATAACCTAGGATAATATTATCGAACACTTCGATAAGCATGATGTTCGTCTTCAGTCCTTTTTGATATTCGGCACCGGACCATGGTTCAAAGATGGATTCTGGCCAGGCAGCTAACTCTACTTGGTTGGCGTTCCGGAACTGGTGGTAAACGAATTGGTAGAGAAAGCTCGGTGGAAGAACCACTGGAAGTTCCAGCATCCCCAGCTTCCTCCTTCGGATAATTTTCAGAATCGTTGTCCTCATACTGCAATGGGTTGCTGTTGCTACTAGTTGAAGCAACTGGTTTGAGGTGGTTGATTGATTCGTGGTGCAAATCCATGATCGTTCCGATGTTGTCATTCTCGCTGTAGCAGGAGCCGCGAAACTGCTAAAAACTACCAAAAAAATGAGTTAAAATTGTAGGGAATAAGATAAATGAAGTTAGTTATTGTTAAAAAAGGACTTACCACGGCGATTTCACAAGAAAATTGTCAGCCACAAAAAAAATATTTTGGCCAAAATGGCACGCGGTCGCAAAAACAAATATCTACACGAAAAAATTGATATATGCAAAACTAGCAAAATTTTACTAATGTTCTTTTTGGTTTGGATTTTGATTTTACCATGAAGTACACTGTAACAATAATAATTACAATAAAATTATTGTTTTACCGTGTTTCTGATATTTTCAAAAACGATTAAAATACGATGGATTTTATTGTTAAACTAAAAACCATTGTTCAGTCATTTTAATACCATGGTCTTTGCTATTCGGGTTCCTATTCCTACTTTTTATAATTTCTATACTTACTTGAAAAACTTTTTTGTTGTAAGATTTGAACCCGGATCAGTCAGATGAGAGCTGAACACGTTTCCTTTGTACCATAGGCGGTGTTT
Source organism: Uranotaenia lowii (assembly GCF_029784155.1). Classification (NCBI taxonomy): domain Eukaryota; kingdom Metazoa; phylum Arthropoda; class Insecta; order Diptera; family Culicidae; genus Uranotaenia; species Uranotaenia lowii. The sequence continues at coordinate 192,291,153 of NC_073692.1, read as the reverse complement.
GGTTTGATCTATTTCAAAACATCAATTTGAATTATTTTTGGAATTTACCTTTTCATAGTAGGCAGCACAATGAAAAATGTAAACATTTGTATTTCACAGAACGGTGCATCAAAAAGTTTCATGGTGGATCTGACAACAGTGAATGTGAGTTTCTAAAAGTTTGAGTACGTTTTTAAATATTAAATTTTCTTCTGACTTTTCAGCACAAAAATAAGTCGAACTAACTAATATTATGAACCCGAAAGCTGGAAGTCAAGTTAAAACTTGAATAGCAGAAATACAGATAACATTCCCAAGACGAGAAAATTTCTTCATGTACTTCCGGTTGCAAAAATTTACCCTCAACGCCAGCCGATAGTGGCGATGCTACAAGTGCTGGAGGAGCTGCTGAAAGAGCTAGCCTTTCATAGAGAAGAGTGCACTGAAGAATCTGAATCTATTTTTAACCGGGAATTTGACACATTGTAGTATTCTTCCCTATTTCTGAATCTCAAGCAAGATAAAGGCTGTTAGATACGAGTGTAATATTTAAAATAAATTTGAATAAACTTATGGTACGAATATTGTAGCTTAATTATGTCTCTTAATTTAGACTAAATCAATTGATTTATTTAGACACATGGACGCTTTGACAGTCAAGTTTTATAAGATTTTTCTTAATGAAAACCTCTGTTGAAAATGTAGATTTTCATCTTTTTATACAAGCAAAGAATTGTTATATCATTAAAAATCACGTTCAATTTTTTAAAAAATATATTGTCCTTATTACCAGTGACAATATTAATTTTAAATTTTATTAGATATGAATATTGTCAAAATTTTAAAACAATGTGAAATTTATTTTTAAAATAATCTTTAAGATTTATGTAATCTTTCCATTTTGATCAAAACAGTTGATTTGTTTGTGGGTCAATTCGTTTTTCGTATATTGTTAACTCCTGGTTTTCTGTTATTCACTCTTGTGAGAAATTTTAACGCTTACGTTTGCATTGAAGTTCTTTAGAAGTTCTTCATGAAACAAAAGGTT
>NC_073692.1:192189626-192289626 GCF_029784155.1 Uranotaenia lowii | reverse complement strand
GTATTCAATCAAGAACGACAATTCAGTATTGAGATTTATAGCTCAGTTGGCAAGTCTGTTGTCTCCTGAGCAGATGTCCGCGAGTTCGAGCCCAAGAGTAAACATCGAACACAGTTGTACCGGATAAGTTTTTCAATAACGATCCGCCAACTGTAACGTTAATAAAGTCGCGAATGCCATAATGATGGTAAAACGACTATAATCGAAACAAAAAAAAAAGTACAGGTCGGACTCGATTATCCGGAGACTCGATTATCCGGGTTTCGATTATCCGGAATTTTAGACTCGATTATCCGGAGTTTTTAAAAAAATTTTTTTTTTTAATTTTAATTTTGATTTTTAAAATAATTTAGTAATATAATTCACAAAATAATATTTTTATCAGCTTTGGACGGAGTTAGGGGGGTCAGGGGCTAGTATAGTAGTTGTACTTTATATTAAAACTCGGTTATCCACAGTGTATTGTTCAAGATCAAACTCATTAACTCTATAATACATATTATAAATGTGTGGTCAAGCAAGAACGTTGCTAGGAACAGGAGGGGTAAGAATAAGAGTTGTCAATGTGTTTAACCCTCTACGTCCCATGGTAGCACAAGTGATCCACAACATTTGCGTCTTTATCAAGTTTGTAAATCTACTATGATGCAGTCAATAATTGTATAAACTTCCTTGTGTACTCATTGTGCTTGTCTATAAGCCTTCTTGAAATTTAGGTTTAGTAACTATTGAAAAACAATCTAGCAACTATTGAAACAATCAAAAACTTTTTTCAACGAATTACAACTTTTGGGGCTATGGGGAACAACTTTTGTTCAAGCTCTTTCCTTCCAAAAGCTTTTTTGTTGTTCAAATATTTAAAAAAAAATCGTGGAAAGTAACGGGTCATTATTTATTATCTAGTTTAATTAATTATCGATTGTCTTCGGTTGAAATGACTGGATTTTGAAATGTATTTTAGTTTATTTACAAAGTATGATCAAATGTACAAACGTGAAAGTAGTAAGAAAAAGAAGGACTTAAGCTAGGGTGTCATTTCAGTATGTTCCCCTTTTGATATTCTTTTTTTTTTCATTCTCATTTTGGTAAAATAAAATTCATATTTCTAGTCAGGAAACTTCTCGTTTATTTAAGCTTAAAAACAAATTCATTCATTGAATAACGAAGCATAAGAACAAAAATCACTTCCGAGATGTGTCAGGTCAAGGTAAAGTGAAACCAGTAATTGTTTAATATTACTTTTTTTTCTTATCACGACTTTACCCCTTTTTCCTATAAAAATTATTTCTGGCTATACGCCACTGCATTTTACAAAAATAATGCACAAAAAAATTACAATTCAACGTCCTCAGACTGAAAAAAAACATTTTTTTATGATTCGATTATCCGGAAGATTCGATTATCCGGAGTGAAAAAAAAATCCATACTCCGGATAATCGAGTCCGACCTGTATTGAGATTTGATTCAAAGTTCTAAATTTTGTTAAAATATTTGTTTTTAAATAAGAATTTATGTTTTGACACTAGAATAAAAAATAGAAGCTAGGGGAAAAAATATTAAAAGATTTTATGGGGGTTTAGAAACATAAATTAGGATGCAAAGTTCAACGATAATTTTGTTTATGCATTGAAGTTAATTTCAAAATCATTAATATTTGAAGAAACCACGACCATTTTAGAATTCATTAACAAAGTTAATCGCTTGATGCGCCAAGCGCTAAACGCTGTAAATGAACTTCTAAAATTTTTCCTGTTTTTGTTTACGAAAGTTTGAAACTATTGAAATTAATTTTTACGGCCTTATCGGTGCATGTTATGTTCCCATAGTGAGAACATTTCAAGAATTGAAAATTATAGATGGATAGAAGAAGATTTGAAGAAAATAACAGGTGTTGAAAATGAGCGGGCAGAACTCTATTGTGTTGTGAGCCTACTTGATTGAATGATTCAACGGTACCGTGGTTGAATTATAAGGAATCTTTCGGTTGCTTTGATTAAGCGGGTAGAAACCACATACTTAACTTTTGTTTAAGCACGGATCAACTATTTAGAAATGTTAGAATCGGACAGGATTGAGTCTAACACAACACAATAGTTGGTCTTGCGTAGCTCGCACCGCAAGACTTGCAGTGCGAACGAAACTATGCTCTAGTAACTATTCTCGACTTTAGAACGAATTTTAAAAGTTTTTTTTAATTGTTATTTGTGTCTCTCAGAGCCAAAAGGGTGTAAGAGCAAAAATGTACGACTTTGAGTTAGTAAGGCCAAACTATATTTGGTGATTTTTTCAGATTTTTAGAAAAATGTATAGAAAATAATAAAACACAACAAATTAAAAGCGCGTTTTCTCGAAATAAGCCTCCATTGACTTATACCTCTTTGACTACAAGGGCTTCATTTGGTTGTATATTATCTACTAACTGATCCGGCGTGCTTTGCTACACCTTCCAAAAATTTGTTATTGTTTTCTTAATGTTGATTTACATGCACAGTATTTTAAATTTGATTTTAAAAAAATATTCGAAAAGTCATCAAAATTTTTGTAAGGGTGATCCCATTTCTCTTTTCTATCTCTCTAATCAAACGAGGGAGGAAAACATCAGAGAAACATTTCTCTTAAAATACGATCCCATGCCATTTCTTGGCCATTTGCTCTATATGTTCTCGAATTATTCCAAAAATTGTATGGGAGGGGGTGAATTTACAAATTTACAAAAATCGACTAGTAAAAAAAACTTTAATACCTCGTAAATGAAAATGATTCACCTGTTGTTGAATAGAAGAAATTTTTAAGAAACTTTTCAATTATTTATTTTTCATGAGCTTCTTCATACAAATGAAAGTTAATCGAAGCGAAATTTAAATGATTTTCATTTTGTAACTAAACGTTCGAGAAACAAATATTTTAGATTATATTATGATTGTAATAATTGTAATAAACTTAAAACTGATTTTAAAAGATTTATTTATCCTGTTCTGAATGATAATTCGAAAATATCATGTTGTTTTTGATCAAATCTTAAATTCATTTCTCATTGTGAATTGTAGTTCAAGAATTTCTAAATCAAAATTTTATTCGATCCTATCTTTATATTAGAATTTCATTGAATCTGAATCGAATGAATTGAAATTTGAATCATTTGTTTGGAACAGTTAAAAAAATTTCCAACAAAGAGGGTGAATAAAATGAATGAAATGAAAAATTATGTTCACATTTTTTTTTAAGTTTTCCCTTTTCATCGCTTTTTAAGAAATAGTTAAAAAAAAATTGCTTTGATTTTAACTGATTTGGGAGTGTAAAAAAATTCGCGCATTTTTTTTTTTTGGAAAAAAAAACTGTTAAATGTTACAAAAACATTGAAAATATAGGTTTTAATAAAATGATCAACTTTCTCGATGACTGCAGATAAATCGGGTGAATAATTTTGATTTTTCAGAAAAAGTTACATACACTTTGACTTTTTTTAACATTCCCACGGAAATTCAGGAATTTGATCAAAATTAAAAGAAATTTTAAACCAAAATGAATCTTAGATTTTATTGTAAAACAGAACGTTTTGCAGTCTTCTACATATGTAGATGTTAAATAAATTAATTAATTAATAAACATTAATTTGAAAAAAAATCAAAACGCCCTTCTGTGATGTCGGAAATGAAATAGTTATATAATTTTCAATTGAATTCTCTTAAAATTGTCAAATTACTTTTTTTTCTCTAACTAAAGCATTTTGTATTTAGTCTCTGAAATTTGAAAATCTATGCAAAATTTTTATCCTTCATAAAATTCAGGATAATAAATTTATTTTCGATCGGTTTCTAGTTTTGATTTAGGTTTTTTATTTCAATGAGCTGCAATTCAGTAAAAACTGCTAAATTTAGAATTATAAGAGTCATAGAACCAAAACTAGAGGTGATTGACAAAATCTGACGGAATATTTCATGATGCCAAAATCTTTCGAATCAGTTACTGAAGCATATGCACTAAAATAGCTGTTCTCTTTTCAATAATAAAACTTTATTTGTCAAACCTGAAACTGGGTTATAACTTTCAATTTAAATTATCATTGTATGAATGATTTGGATTGGTCATTGGTATGAATCTTAAAATTCAGCTGAGTTCGGAGACAAAATTCAAAATATGATTTTTCAATTAGGTCTATCAGATGGCATTATAAAATTTGAATTTAAAACGAATACACACATATAAATTTATGACATTACTCATTTTTGAATTTCATAACTTTTTTTCAAATTCATATACTCGCTTCTGAAATCAAATTTTGTTACAATATTTTTATTTCGATTTTGGATTAATGATTTTTCTTTGATCTTGATAATATTTAGAACAAAATAGAACCTAATGAGCAACTTTTGATAAAAATAAACACTAATGATAATATTTTTTTATTGTTTAATTTGATTGGCTCAAAGTTGTTTTGTTTTTTGTTTTTTTCTGGGATTTTAATCTCAAATTTATTTCAACCAAAGATAGAAGTTTAAAGCATCTTTGAAACTTCGTGTTCTTTTTTATCCTTATTATAACAAATCGTTCTCCTTCTTGTTAAAAATGGATATGATCGATCTATAAAAGATCGATCCTCAAGCTTCGATTTTAAAGTAAATCTGAATCAATCTTGGAAATCGATCTTTTCCTAAAGATCGAATTATTCTAGTTAGGACCCATCCCATGGTGACCACTCAGCATTTTGGCAGTTCTTATTTTTCAGAATTTTCTTTAAAAAAAACACTCTTTTAAAAGTAATTTTTCAAACATAACTTTCAATCATAAATAGGAAATGTAAAATTTTCAGAAAATCTAAAATGGGCAAGTTGTGGTGTACGCGTAACGACTTCATTAACTATTTTATCGAGAAATAAACTTTTAAAATCAAAATGTAATGCTTTAAATTCTGAATCAATTGATATACTATTTAGATTGGTACGCTATTTAGATAATCTTTTTTACACGTTTTACTGGAACATTGCTGAAACAAATTTGTGACGTCACTGTGTGGAATCAGTCTTAGATAGAGATGAAAATGGCAGATGGAAAACAATCGAAGAGTTAGTGTAAAATGGGAGCCAAGACTTTTGTGTTGTGGACATCTACTTCTTGTGTGATTCTAAAATTTAAATGCATCTTCTTAATTGAAATTATGTACCCAGTTTAATTGTATTAATTATGCTTTCGGGACTTCCTATCAAAGGTGTATACTGATGATTTTGATGAAATTTTTCAAAAGGTAATAGAAAAAAAAAACAAATTGATACCCTTTATTTCAAATTTTTAAATTTTTATTTAAATCGTGAAACATGAGCCGACGGTAAAATAATTGAATTTTTTTTTGCCTTTCTATGTTTTACATGTCTGTTTTCGATTTGTAACTTAATGAAAAAAATATCTTAAATTGAATTTTATTAACCCTATAAACCCGCTTGTACACGGAGTTTACTACGATCGTCAATCAAGCCAAGCCTTTACTAATTTCAATTTACTTTTTGGGGAGAATGATTCAAAATGTTAATCTAGCAATTCATACTAATGGCAACTGTATGACAAGCAACCCCCCATCTGAGAAACCCTTAAATAACATGAGAAAACTGGAAATGGACCTTAAAAAGAGAAATATAAATCACGTCTTAAGGCGGGGTTCGAATAAAAAAACCACATTAAATCAACTGATATGTAAGCGGTTACAACCGAAAAAGTAGATACTGAAATTAATTCAAAAAAATTGTTTTCTAAACGATAAAGTTGTTCGTAGAACTAAAATGGTACGTAATCATAACTAAACATCTTTGATTTTTTCTGCGAAAAAAATTGAGGTTAAGAGTTTTAAAATTATATGATAGTTACAATGTTTAAGGAAAAATATGAAAGTAAAACTGCCAGTAGAAGTCCTACGCTTCTGAAGTGCCTACTGGAAAATTGATCACCCAAATGAAAAATTTGATTGCAATTTGTTTGAGAAACGCTTCTACGGAGTGTAAAATTTGGAAAATTCAAGGGTATACCAACTAGGAGAAGTTCTAAATTTTTATGAAGTTCGAACATTTTCGTATATTTTTAACGGGTTTTTCCAGCTTAAGGGAGGAGTGACCGCCTCATAGGACCAAGCCTGCGCGAGATATACAGGTTAACAATGGAGTTCCTGTGATTTTAATACATGCTTAAACAACCTAGAATTATTATTATTATTATTTATTTTATTTGGGACATTTTACCAACTTTTTGGCATTCGTGTCCGAGAAATTCTTAACCTACCTAATTCTATTAAATTTTGTTATACAATTCAACATCCTTAAGAAATCTTAAAATAGCTTTTTCTTTTGCTGGGTCGTAACTAAGTATATCGCAAGTATCTCCAGTGATATTGTTGTTCTGCCTTGCTGAATCAAATCCCCTGCAATCAGCAAGAATATGCTGGATAGTGAGTTGTACTCCACAGTATTGGCAAACAGGTGGGGAGTTCCTATCGAATAGGAAAGCGTGGGTTAAACGGGTATGACCTATCCTCAGTCTGCTTAAGATCCTCTGTTCAGCCGCACATTTACGGTCAGTTGGTTTGGAGGTGAATTTTTTAACTCTACGTAGGAAATTTGTTGAAGAACTCTATGTGCATTCAAATTTTTCTCTTAGTTTGTATTTGATGAATCGTTTTATGTCTTGAGCAGGAACAGCAATAGTAGAAGATAGTTCGTTTCTTCCTGATTTGGCTAATCTGTCTGCCACATCGTTACCCTGAATCCCAGCATGACCGGGTATCCAGGCTAAAGTTATTTTAGTATTATTGTTTAACATTGTACGGGTTTGTTGAATCCATGAATGTGGTGAGTTTCCTAGTTCCAATGCATCAAGGCAACTAGCGGAGTCAGTTAGGATGATAGTGTTTTCATGTGGATTGGCTCTAGACACTGCGTATTTCAATGCAAAGGCTTCTGCCGAAAAAACACTGCAGATTCCCGGAAGACCAAAGCTTTCCTCGATTTGATTTATCAATATTCCGGCTCCTACTTTCAAGTCCTCCTTCGACCCATACAACCTAGAATGTTTTCTATACAATCAAATCGAATTAACCAAACGATAGTAACATCCTTTGGAACTAACAAGTTGAACCGAAAAAATACAAGAATAGCTGTTTTCGACGCTAACCGCTACTAAAACTCTTCACAGGGTTTTCTAGGTGATCAAAAGGTGAAAGCAGCGGGTGGACTTCGATAAAAACCTCAACGGCGCACATGCAGTAGTGAGTAGACCAAGACGGTGGGGGAAGCTACATCGCCGGCGTAGCCAACGACGTAGAGCAGCCACTCCCAACGATGAGTGAACTTCAAGAAGTCATTCGAAGGATGGCATCGCAGCTGAACTCATCAAAATTGGCCCGGACAGGTTGGTCGATTGTCTACACTGGTTGATGGTCCGGATCTGGGACACAGATCAGCTATCGTAAGAGTGGAAGGAGGGGGTAATATTCCCCGTCTACATTAAGGGCAACAAATTGGACTGTGCGAACTACCGAGCGATCACTGTCCTCAATGCCGCCTGCAAAGTGTTGTCCCGAATCCTACACCGCCGCCTAACGCCACAAGCAAACAGATTCGTGGGAATTCATCAGGTCGACTTAATGGAGGGACGGTCTACGACGGACCAGATCTTCACACTACGGCAAATCCTTCAAAAATACTTTGAATACCAAGTCCCTACGCACCATCTATTAATCGACTTCAAAGCCGCATACGACACGATCGATCGTGACGAGCTATGGAAAATCATGGACGAGAACGGTTTTTCCGGGAAGCTGACCAGACTTATCAAGGCGACGATGGATGGAACACAGTGCTGTGTGCGGATTTCGGCTGTTGTCGAGTTCATTCGAATTGCGCAGGGGGCTTCGACAAGGCGATGGTCTATCATGCATGATATTCAACGTGGCGCTAGAAGGTTTTATTCGACGAGCGGTGGGCAAAATGCGGGGCACGATTTTCAAAAGATCCAATAAACTTATTTGCTTTGCCGACGACATTGATATAGTCGGCAGATAATCTGCGGCGGTGGAGGAGATCTACCGCAAAAGCGAAACGGGAAGGATTGGGTTTATGATTAATACGTCCAAGACGAAGTATATGCTGGCCTGCGGATCCGAGATCGACTGAGCCCGCTTGTCCAGTAATAACAAGGTCACGATCGACGGCAACGAGCTGGAGACAGTCGAAGGCTTTTTCTATCTTGGCTCACTGGTGACCGCAGACAATGACACCCGCCGTGACATCCGACGGCGAATGATCAGCGGAAGTCGGGCCTATTATGGACTCCACAAGCAACTGTGGTCGAGAAGACTTGGCCCTCGCACAAAGTGTAATCTGTACACGACGTTCATTAGACCGATTGTTCTCTACGGGCATGAGACGTGGATATTGCTCCAGGAGGACCTGCGAACACTCGGAGTATTCGAGCGACGAATGTTAAGAACCATCTTTGGCGGCGTGCAGGAGAACGGAGTGTGGAGGCGAAGGATGAACCACGAGCTCGCGCGACTCCACGGCGAACCTAGTATCCTGAAGGTGGTGAAGGCTGACCGAATACGTTGGACAGGACATGTTGCGAGAATGCCGGACGACTGTCCTGCAAAACAGGTGTTCGCTACGAATCCGGTAGGAACGAAACGAGCAGAGGCGCAACGAGCGCGGTGGTTAGACCAAGTGGAGCGTGATCTGGGGTATGTTGGATGTCCGAGAAGTTGGAGAATGGTTGCCATAGACCGAGTGAATTAGAGGAATATTGTTCATCAGGTTTTTTTTTTTTTTTTTTTTAGCAAAAGGCATTAAAAAGTTATACGCGAGCAAAATTTAATTCATGCTGAGAACGCAATAATAGGTTGTTTAATGCGGGGAAATGGACTATACTAATTAAACTAACTGACACCATGAATCTCAATGGAAAGAGATTTCCTTTTAAGAGATTCATGTTAAAATTAAATTTTACTATTCTTTACAACAACAATAAAACAAATTTACAAAAAAAATAAAATTAATAAGATTTTAAATGTTATACTAAATTTTACATAAATTATTGCTACAAAAATTTAAAAATAGGTACTTAAGACTAACTTTGTTCGACTTTTTTTAACGACTTAATTTAGTTTTGAATATTTGGAGTAACTTGTTTTTGAACATGGAACGAGAATTGGTTTCTTTTAATTCGTTAGGTAAGGAGTTATATTTTGTAGGACCAATGAAAGAAATCCTTTTCTGACCTAAACTGGTAGATGATCGACATCGTTGTAATTGATTTAAATGGCGAGTATTATGTGTTCTTATTGCAGTCGAGAAATGAATATTTCGGATGATCGTTGTTGAGTGTAAACTATCAAAGACGTACATTATAGTTTGAAAGTCACAAATGTCTACTAGAGGTAAAATATTATGGGATGTGGTTGAGTAGATGAGTCTAGTTGGATAAAGCAAAGGAAGCTTGTAGATATTTTTTAAACACCGATTTTGTAACGTTTGAAGTTTTTGGAGATTTGATTGTGATGCGCGTCCCCAAACTAGTATAAGATAATTTAATAAAGAGTGAATTTGTGCATAGTAAAATTTGAGCAGAACATGTTGAGGTATGAAGTTTCTTAATCTCCAAAGTACACCACAGAGGGGGGAAATTTTTTTCTCTAAATTTTGTATGTGGCAATTCCAAGAAAGAGTTTCATCTAAGTGTAACCCGAGATATTTAAAGTTCTTGACCTTGAGTATCACAAACTCGTTAAGGTGTGGGTCCCGGTGGGTAGGTAAAATTTTTCTAATAGAATGAAATAACATGTACTTTGTTTTTTTGTAGTTTAATGAAAGAAGATTACTGTTAAAATACATGGATAACAATTTAAGATCATGTTCTAAATTGTCTATGATTGTGATTGGGGATTTCCCTGTATAGAAAAGAGCTGTATCATCAGCGAATAACCTAGCTGTCCCTTTTAGTGGAAGATTACATATATCATTGATGTATAGAAGAAAAAGAATCGGCCCTATATTGCTGCCTTGAGGCACACCAACGCAGATGTTTTTAGATTCACTTTCTGTTCCATCAATAACGACAAATTGTTTTCGGTTATTAAGATAGCTACGAATTAAATCATTAGCTAATCCCCTTATTCCATATTTGTGCATTTTAGCCAACAAAATTTCGTGATTTAGCGTATCGAATGCTTTCTTTAAATCGAGAAATAATGCACCAACTATATTTTTCGAATCGATTTCCTTAATTATAGAGTCAACTAACTCAGAGATTGCAACGAGTGTGCCAGATCCAGGTCTAAAACCGTATTGTAGTTTATAAAGGATATTGTTTTGATCAAGAAAATTTATAATTCTTTTTACCATTAATTTCTCAAACACCTTACTGAAAACACTAAGAGTTGAAATTGGCCGGTAGTTATTAGCATCATCCGAATCACCTGACTTAAAAATAGGAGTAACTTTGGCTATTTTAAGGCACTCTGGAAAGCTGCCTGTTTCAATGATTAAGTTGAAAAATTTCGTTAAAATATAAGAAAATGGAACGTTATTATTTTTTAACACGCTTGTAGGGAAACAGTCTGGTCCGCAACTTTTTTTGTTTTTAAGAGACAGTATGATCAGATTAACTTCATTTTCATCGGTTGGTTGTAGGAACAAAGAGTTTCGCACCTCATTTATATTAGATAAAACATCAAATTCCGATTCAGTGGGAATTTCCTTGGCAAGATCTGATCCAATTGAAGAAAAATAACTGTTAAATTTATCAGAAACATGTTTTTTGTCAGTTATAAGCTCACCATTGTCTGTAAGCTGAATTTGCGACGATTTTTTTGATTTTCCCAAGAGTTGATTAATGTTTTTCCAGAGTTTGGTATGGGGGGTATTATTTAGAAGATTTTCAAAGTACAGCCGCTTGCATGTTTGCTTTTTGTGATGCAATTTTTTGTTGATATGTGCAAGCATTTCTTTGAGGTGTATGTCATTGGGATGATTTTTCACACGTTTCAGATAATTATCTTTTAGCTTTATCAATGCCCAAAGATCGAAAGACATCCAAGGACAGTAACTGTTTTTGAGATTTATTTCTTTAAAAACTGTTTTTGTGCACTGCCTAAACATACAATTGTAAGTTGAAGTAATCTCTTGTATGCCACTATTCACATTTTCTCTAGGGACAAATGTTCGGATGTAATTTGAGAACAAATTATTAAGTTTGACGTGATCTGTGATATCTCTTTTCAAAACCGTTCTTTGACGTTCCGACAGCATTTTGAAAGTTGTAAGAATCTGTAAATGATCACTTATATCTGTAAAAATTGTATGATTTTTTATGCGTTCTATATCTTTTAGTTTGCAGATTACATGGTCCAGTATATTTTGACTTTTCGGCCTCGTTGGATAAATATTGGTACATGCAAAGCTAAAGGACTCCAGCAATGTTTTGTATCTACAGACAGTATTAGTATTAACAAGATTTACTGGGACATTTAAATCACCAACAATTAGACTAGAATGTTTATCAGGTACGGAAGAGAGAAGGGATTCAATTTGTTCACATAGAGAGCTGAATGAAAAAGCCGGTGGTCTATAGATACCATGAACGTCGACGAATTGACCGCAAATAGCAATTTCTATACTTATTCTGTGAAATCCGTCACAAGTAACATTTACCTTTGGTTTAAAATTTAAATTTCTATTGATGAACATTGCTAAACCACCATACGGTTGATCTCTACAAGAAAATATAGATGAATAACCCGGTATATTGTAAATGAGGCAATTATCATCAGTAAGCCATGTTTCACTTATTACTATTATATCAACTGACACCATCAACTGTTCAAGAGTTTGTAAGAGATGATCAAATTTTTCTAAACTGTTCATACTACATATGTTCCATTGTAAAATATTTAGGGTTTTATTATTTTTTCTTCTACTATTATTATAATTATTATTATCATCATTATTGTTATTAATGTTATAATTATTATCATTATTATTATTATTAGTATTATTATTAGTATTATTATTATTATTATTATTACTATTATTATTATTATTGTTATTATTATTATTATTATTATTATTATTATTACTATTATTATTATTATTATTATTACTATTTTTATTATTATTATTATTATTATTATTATTATTGAAATCTTCAATGTTATCATAAAAATTGTTTATAGCGGTAGCCATTGTATATAATAATTAAAAAAAAATTTACTGGAAAAAAAACGCTGACGTTTAGTTTCTTTTTCGTTTAGGGGAGGGCGTATCTTTTTCAACAAGTGATGCATTATTATCTAATTGGATCAGATGCTTGCTGAGGAAATTCTTTAGTTCAAATTTGCATTTTATTGAGATAGGTTTAGAGTCGTCTGATTTTTTAACCAGTATAGCGCCCCCCCTTCCAGGCCATATATACTTCATGTTCAATGAATCTTGAGACTCCCGCAGCTCTGTCAAAATTTCCATAGCCAACGGTGTCAGCTCATCACGGAGTGTAACGTTTGTAGCTTTACCATTAAATGTAAGTGCAGGGTCTATCGTTGTTGAAGCAATTTTGCCAAAGCAGCGCTTTTTACTGAATATTTCTTCCTTTATTGTGGTAGTTTTCAGTGAAAACTTAATTGGTGGAATGGAATTATTTGGTTTTTTAGAGGAATAAAGTCTGACGGCGCATTCAATATTTTCGTTATTCAGGTCATAACCGATTGTGCGGCAAGTTTTCTGAACCATTTCAAGAGTATTTTCCTTGCTTTCAACCGGTAATCCAAAAATCATACAATTCCTTGCAACGGCATCTCTATTGATCTTATCCAAGTTTTTTTCTAAAGCATAAATATGAGTGTTGAGGTTTGAATATTTTAGTTTAAGATCAGTTACTTCTGCTTCTAGAGCTTCATTTCGGGATTTTAAGTCTTTGAAGTCTGTAAGTCTGTAAGGTTAAGGTTATGTCTTGAGACGGAAAACCATGTAAATAAGTATGAATAAATAGGGTTTTCTTCACCAATGCCAAAATGATCACAACTGAGCCACTTACTACCACTTGCTTAACCCTCCAAAGCTGTTCTGGTCAATATGACCCGAAGCGCTCATTTCAAACATCTTTACATCATTCCAATATACTGAAGAACTGTAAATTTTAACAGACCAAGTATGTTCTATGAAAATGATGATCAAATTAACGACAAAAAACTAAAATTATTGTTTTGAAAATCGGTTCACTGGGAAATGAAATACACCTCTGCAAAGTCAAAACTGAAAGTCGTTTTTTTAAAGTAAGATTTTTTTCTACCGGAAAATCTTAGATAGCGGTCAAAACTTTCATTGGACCCCAACATATCTATACATTGTCGGATAAATGGATTCTTGTCAATTTCAAAAATCAACGAAACACTTAAATACATTAAAGCTGTCAAAAGTTATGAGTATTTTAAAAATAAAATTGATTTTTCGGACTTTTTTCTTTTTGAACCAATTTCTGATAATCTGGAAAAACATATCGACTTTGTTTTTGAATGTTGAGTAATAAGAATAAATTACCTACACAATGAATATAGTATCATCAAAATCGGTTAATATTTATAGCCAGGAGAACGAAATCAAACCACAACTGAAATTTCCTCGAAACGGATATTTAGCGAACGGCTTTGGAAGGTTAAGAAGGGTCAGCAGAAGCATTATACCAAAAGCCTAGAAGGAGCTCCGTCACAGCCCTGTGCTGTTTTTGGGTGTAACTTCAACACAAATACTGCTAACCACTGGATCCTTCGGAATCACAGCTTCAGCAGACTTGGAGCTCGACGAATTCCGGAAAATCGTTCATTGTAATCTGTTACAACCAATTTTTTTCGCTTTTGGTCTTTATTCATCTTGTAGGAAAAACTCTTAGCTATACGATGTGGTACCGAGGGTGGCCTTTAAATAGCACAGATGGGGTCTAGAACGTCATTAAGGGGAAAAGGGCAAGCGACCATCGTCAAAGACATACGCAACTGACTGAATGGATGTATTTAGGTCGTGGGAGGAAATTTCGAGACAATCTTTTATTTTTTTTGATGTTGTTCCATGATTCTATAAAGGTTTGCTTAGGTTACGGCTTAGTAGCATTTTTAAGAAGTACGAACACTTTATTGTCACCCTGTACAGGTACAGATTAGTTTTCAAATATTGATCGCATTTTTTAATTTTTCTCTTTATTTTTTTTTCGTCAAAAAAAGATTAATCAACACAAAATGAGAAGCAAAAATTACTGGTATTTCGGAATATTGACAAAAAATGACACTTTGATGTGGACAGAAGTACGCAGCCAAAATTTGGTTGAAGTTGAACACTACACGATTTTTGAAATGACAGTTATTTTATAGTGTATTTAGTGGAACAGTCTATACAAAAAATTACCACTGTTTTCGAACAATATTTATTTTAAAGTAGTTTGTGTTAGTTTAGATTTTTTTGAAATTGCTTTCTGTAATTTGGAATTTGTCCTTAATCACCCTATTTCAAGTACATAACATTAAGCTGTATAATTTTTCAAAGAGTAACGTGATGAGTATCCAATTTGTTTGCCTTCAAAGTATTTGCCTTTAAAGTAAATTGCATTTATTAAATGTTACGAGCCAGTTCAAGATCAAATCGTCAATTTGGCAGGAGAACATTTCATTGTACCGAATAACAGCAAACCCATTGTTTAATGCAAAAATCTCAACAATGAAGATTCCGCAGCTAGATAACTTTTCAACGTTTTCTGGACAAGACAACAGGTCTGTTGGTTTAAATTAAATTCTGTCACTCGTATGTATTTGTTGCATGCATGCTTGTTGACATGAGATTTACTCAGAATTTCAATACAATAAATTATTTCTGAGTACCTAAATGGTCTCAGAAAAACCTGCCGTTCAATAAAACCTCCCGCCAGGTTTCGTTCTCAGTTGATTGTTTTCCACTTAATGACTAGTTTTGTTATTCAACTTTAAATTATCACTTACCACATTCCAATACGTAAGAAATATCACTCTTCCTTTCAAAGGCAACTGGTATTTGCCTTCGTTGGCTAATCCTCCAAATATCTCTTTCACATCCTTCGGATATTCATCTATCACATATAGGTCATAGTACACAGCATAAACATAGTGAATTATTAACAACCCATGGAAAACTGCTCGCATTGTGGCTGTTGCGCATAAAGGTATATCTGTACGGTTTTATTGATCGTCAAGGTACCAATGTCTTGGCCCACAGGTTAAGATTTGAAAGAATCTGGCGCTCAAGAAAGAAAAGTTTGTTTTCGACACACCAACCGGTGATGGCGCCACGATGTTTCACTTTCGCTATCCCTAGTAATACTAGCAGATGTTTTGAGCGAAAGTTCTGAGAGCCCTGGCGCGTTCTAGCATCGAAAAATTCTAGCAATCTATCAGCTTGTACTACATAAGTATAGACAGTGACTTGCTAAGTAGGTTCCTACGTAGAATGTAAACTTCACAAGCCTTTGCAACCGGGTGGCTGGCTGGCAAAGTGTATCGCGTGCCGGGGTAACTGGACCCGGAACGTTTAACGCAAATCATCATCCAACGATAGTAGTGCCATCATCGTCAACATCATCTGCCTGGCTACTTCAACCCTAAAGAGTCGCGGGGAAACGTTTTAATCCAAATGGGGTTATAAAGTTTTTTCTCTCTCCCCTGTACAATTTGAATCTCGTGACTCTTTGATAGCCGTAAACTGTGCGACATTGGTTATGAAGCAGAAGCTAAAAAATCAATGCTAAGTTTGCAAGACTGACGAAACGTAGACATTGCATCAGCCGGTCTAGGCAATAGTGACCTTTCTGAAAAGGGCCTTGAGATTTTCTTGGTTGCTGGAGGCGTATTCCTATAGAAAAGGGGAAGAATATTTGTTTACAGCAATTGATATGTGTTTTAACTGGATATTCTCCAGCTAAGGATATGTACCTGTGAAATAATGTACAGCATCCTGAATAGTTTTCGTGTAGATTTTATTGTACTATTCAATTAAAAATTTCATTAGTAGAAAATGTATAACCTGTTGTGTATTTCCTTAACCTTTCTCCTAAATTAGGGTCTCTATTACCTAACTAAACTATACCTCCTCGATGCGAGATATCGGAAATGGTTAAAGCTAAGGTAAGGTCTGTACGCAGAAAAAATGCTCCACTTAATTTTGTGAAAATGTTTTGATTGCGTGGGTGGTACATGAAATCTACAGCAAAATTAGATAGTAATGCATTGTTTACATCTGCAAAATTGACAATCTGTCTAGCGGGTTTTTAAATAGTTCGCAGTCAAAAGGACATAAAAATCAAATTTTGTGCACTACTGGCGCCATTTTTCTCATTTACAGAAAATCACTTTTTTTCAAATTCCGCGTACTTTAGAAGACTTTTTTTTGTTCCATGGGCCCTGGATTTCATACTATCTGAGCTTTCTTAAATAAGGCTATGATCATTTAGTATCCGGGCACTTTATTTTGGTGATAGCTGCGTTAATAGAGCTCGGATATGCAAAACTTTAGTAGCGTTGTGTTGGTTACGAAAAGGACTATCTTGCCTATTTTTTATAGATTTTAAAGTTTCCGTGTGTATGAGATATTTACTATGCAAAAAGACACGATAAAAATAATTTTGCACAAATTTGCTCCTTTTGCGCATTTTGTGCCTCAAAAATTCTTCACTGTTGACTCGAAAGCTCATGAACCTTTATTTTTTCTGATTTTTTTTTCATACCAAATGGTTATTAAGTATAAGGAGCCACTCTAGGATCCACACGAAGTTCAAATCAACCATCGGAGTGCAACTCTCGATCTTAAATATGGTAAAAAGTTTATAGTTATTTGGGATAACTAAATGAAGACTCCCCAAATAATGCAAAAAATCCATTTCCGGCAGAGGCAAAAAGTGTTGCCTGACTAATGGACACCAAGTAAATAACTAATAATGATCAGATACAAAGATCGCAATCTGTGCATCCGGTTTTTACGCAATATGACAGATGTGTTCTGATGGACAAATAAATTTATGTTAAAACCGGATTTAAGAGATCAATTTCTTCGAGATACCAACTCATGAAAAGGTTCCAAAGAGATTCCAATTGCTTTTTCCAGGTGAGTTTGTGTAAAATATTATGATTTTGCTAAGGTTTTGGTTCTGTGGTAAAAAAAATAAATCAACACATGACTGAAAAAAGTGTGCAAAGATAAAAAAGAGATTTTATGAAAAAGTTAGAGTATTTCTTGAAATCATTGATAATTTTTTTTTATATATATTTTTAGTTTAAATGTTATATTAACACCTTCATTTTCTCCATAGAAAGTTTTTCGATTAAATGAATAGTTTTTAAAATACACACGTTTGCAACTGCCCGGATACTAAATGATCATAGCCTTATGTGTGGCCTAAGTTAGCAACACAGATGAACAGATGTACAATAGGGTGTCCCAAAATTGCATAATGTCAGGGAATCTGGGGGCTCACCCTCCAAATGTTAGATTCGGATGTGGAGAAAAAACTTTCGTATGGGGCCGACTAAAAAAAACATGTTTAGAAGTTCCGCGATCTTTGAAAAAAGTCCACTTTCAAAAGATTTGATTGTAAATAAATTCTAGGTCAAAAAATTTTCACAAAATTTATATATTTTATATTTTTTTAATGAACAAAATTTGTATCAAAATTTAAAATAACCAAGCTATTTTCAAGAAAAAAAAAGTTTTTAGTCCAAAAATTTTGTATTCATCTGACCAAAATGTGTATCTAGCGTGAAATGTTTCTGATATCAATGCCATCAAAAGATGCGGATTTTTGTGCACTCAAACTTTGCTGAGCAAATCATGTTGTTTGTATCATCGTATGAAGAGCTATTCACGGTTTAATCTTTAATAAAAATCACAATTTAGGATATTTTTTATTTAATTTATCAGATACGTCTAATCAAATACCAACTTGAAAATCAAAAACCTTGCAAAACATTACTTGGATGGCTTAAGGGAATCATCAGGAGACCATATGCTAAATTTGAGCTGAATCTTACAGCGGGAAGGGGTTACACTGAATCTCAAGTGTGAAACTGTGTGTGTCTTATACGTTTGCATTTATTTTCTGTTTGAAATATTTTTTTATCACAAACTAAAAACATTTGATTTTCACAAGGGAACAGCATTTTTTGGTGCCTTTTCCATAACTGATTTTGGAAGATCTTGGCGTCCAGAATTAAAATCATTCATTAGATTTAGTGTATCACCCCAAGTTTCGGTGATATTGGGTGTTGAAAATTTTAAAATTTATCAGTTTTCAATAAAATTAATCTTTGATAACTGATAATTAAAACAGATTTTGAATCTTTTACTATCCTTCATTATCAAGGATTCAGATCTTGATAGATATTTTAGTTTCAGTAATACAACACTTAAAAAAAAAAATTATACAATTTTTGTAAATTCGGATAGATCAGATTACAACTACTTCTGTCAAATGGTAGATAATGTTCAAATCAAGACCCTACACACTCAACCTCCGGGTAATATGGTCATATCATCTTTTATCGTACAACTCCGATTCTCAACCTCCCCGTGGTGCTGGCTGGGGTGCGAGTAACCTTAGCGGAGATCGGCTACTCAACTCCGGTGGATGCTTTGATCGCATGCTAACTGAGGTAATTTCCAAAAATTGTATAATTTTTTTATGTTAATTCAGGACGCAGGGCCAGATTAAGCCATCGGGGGGTCAGGGGCAATTTTTCGCGGGGGGCCCCTATGATTCGATTTTTTTTGCAAATGCTATCCCAGAGAATACAAAATATTTTAAACGTGTAAATGAACTGGATATGAGCTTAGTTTACTGTCTTAATTTTCTGACTGCGTAGAAGATAGTTTTTGGTACTTTCAAATAAAAATTATTAATTAATCAGGTGCAAATATTGTAATTTGTAATTTGAAATTTATTAACTTAAACGTAGCCCACCAGTTACAATGAACTATTAATTTAAGTTAAGGAAAAAGTTTGGAAGAGTTTGGACATTTTTAAACAATAAAAGCTCTGATTTGGGCTGCAAAATGCTAAATTCAACTCTCAATTTTCGTTGATACCCTTATCATCAACTAAAATTCTCTGATTTAGAAAAATGACCGGATAGATATTTTAAATGATTTTCATCATGAGATATTTACCTCATTACAATTGGGAATTATTATTAGCATTGAATACAAAAATGTAAACAAAATAATGAATTTCAAATTCCATAGAGATACAGATATAAGAGTTTCAGAATTCAAGACTAAAAATCAGGTCAGATTCAGAATCACAATTCAGTGTCTCAAATCTTTAATCATAATTTCAAATAAAGTTTTGAGAAACAAAATATGAATTAAATAAAAAAAGATATTCGAAGTTACAATCAGAGCCAAAACAGAAATTGTACCAAATGTGAATTTCAATTTTATATCCCTGAAACACAAAAAATAGTCTTCATGAAATGTTTATGAATATGATTCTCATCCGATAAAAAAAATGTTATCAAATTATTATTCTAAATGTGACAAAAGTGGTATAAATGCAAAAATGATCGATTGAAAAAAAAATCAGATTAGAGCTTAAATGTTTAAAACACTGATTGTTATCATGGAAAGAGTCAGATAAGGAATCCAAATGAGTTGAGTACCTCAAACCAAGATCCTGAGTTCCTCAAAATTCAGAAAAACCATGAAACTTAACTTTAGTAGCTGAAGAAACAACACAAGACTTGAAAATGTCAATATATTGAATCTGGAAAAAGATAAGAATAAAAACATAGAAATATTCATGTTAAGAGAATCACTCAATGATATTTGCTACTTAACAATGAGATCATTTTTATAATAATTTTAAAAGCAGTTGAAAATATTTCAATACGAATTTCCAGTCTAAGACAGAAATTATCATGAAAATTCAATTATTATTATTATTATTGATCAGAAAGTTTCTCTGTTCTCTCTTAGCACTTTGAGCCAGTTTTGGCGAAATTAGCTGCTATTTTAGAACAGTAAGCATTACTTGGAAACAGTGTTCCGAATATCACTCAGAAGAAACCGAAGAAACGCTCATGATAGGTTTCTAGTTGGAAACATTCAAAGCCGATTGCTGCTGCCTGTTGTTCCCTAGAGAATCGGCAGAGCGACAATGCGAATCAATGTAAACAAGATTCAAAAGCGAGAGCGGATTCGCATTAAAGTCGATCTTTTTTTTTTGGGATTTTAAATAAAGTCGATCTTTCAAGCTCACTACCTGGTGTATCAGAAGTGATTGAGACACTTACTGATACAAGATCCAATTCGAAAATCCACTCACACACTCACTCAAACTCAATCAATGCGGCCTTGCATCGGTTCATACTGCCTGCATACTTTCTGGCAAAGCGGCAGAAACATATGTTCATACGTACTGCCTGCGTGTTTGAATGGCTATTTGGTCCTCCCCAACAACAAAGCAAGATGTATCAGTGAGTGAGTGAGTGAGTGAATGATTGAGCAAGAAAAGTTGTTGACTGAAAGAAGAAACTAAAAATCAAGTAGCTCCTCAGTCAGTTGAGAATTCCAACTGGAGAAGAAACGTCTCTCTTTCAAATTTTATTTCTTTGATTCTCGGAGCAGCGCTGTCGAACATAATCTTTGCCCCGCTGGGAGATAAACCAACCGAAAATTTAGGTTTTGCTTTCGCTGTTGAAAACGTTTCAGATTCTCTCATGAGAATTGAGTGATTTTCGGAACACTGCTTGGAAAGTTAACATAATAATAAACATCATTATTGTGCAAGACATTTGTATGCAATGAAAATGAAGAGAAGTTTTTCTTAATAGATTTAATTTATCGGCCTAGCGGTGAAAAGTGATGTCCTTTTCAGTAGGGACATCTAAAGATTATGAAATTTTTTTATACAGGTGGATAGAAGGTTAGATGAGAATGAAAGATGTTGAAAATGAGCGGGTAGAATTTTTTTAGAAGCATATCATCACATATCAAATTTTTGTTCCTCACGGGCCTACTACTATGAAGCGGTAGATACAGATAGAGTTGCATCTACCACCACACATTAGTAGGCCAAGCGTGGTCCGCCCCACAAGGGAAAACTTGCAGTGCGGACGAACAAAAAGATGATATGTGATCGCTCAGATATACTCCTTTTAACTCAGAAACGCATCTATCGATGTATTTTGTTATTATCGCGCTTTTGTTACATCCGGGGTTTGGATGCGAAACAGTACGGTCGATAGTCTGATAGTGACCTATCACCGATGCTATGATGCCGTGTTTTTTTTATTTCTTTTTGGCCAAAGTTATTTTAATTTTATGAAGGATAAATCACCGTAATTTGTAGATTTAATTTATCGGCCTAGCGGTGAAAAGTGATGTCTTTTTTAGTAGGGACATCTAAAGATTATGAAATTTTTTTATATAGGTGGATAGAAGGTTTGATGAAAATGAAAGATGTTGAAAATGAGCGGATAGAATTTATTTAGAAGCATATCATCACATATAAAATTTTTGTTAGTAGGCCCGTGAGAAAATTTTTCATAATCTTTAGATGTCCCTACTAAAAAGGATATCACTTTTCACCGCTAGGCCGATAAATTAAATCTACAAATACAAGTTACGGTGATTTAACCTTCATAAGTTTTTCTTAATTTTCCCTGTTCTGTACAGAATAATAACATGTTCATATTCTTCTTAATTTTTGTTTCGAATTCGGTTCACATTATTTTTGTCCAGATTTTGCGTAAATTTTTTTGAAAATCAATACCAAGATTTTGATATTCTTAGCTCGCAAAATCTAGGCGAACTTTTTCACTGCTTACTCTAGGGAGCCCCCTTAACTTATGCAAGAGAAAAACTATTCTAGATATTATTTGCTGGGGGCCCCTTTAGTTCTTATATTTCATGTTTTCATTCCGATTTTCTAGTTTGGATTTCTTTTCATAGATTAGTAGAAAGTAAAAGTAGTATGATTAAAGGAATGTTAAAACTTTTTTTTCCCAAAAATTGCCCCTTTTGCCCCTTTTGCCCCTTTGCCCCTTGTTACCGAAACTCGTGCACAATGCATCGCGAAGAACCGGCCGATAGAGTGCACCATTAAAAATGTCCTAAAGAACCATAATATGCTGGAGAACATCAACCCTACGATACCGTTAAAAACGCCACCGGGAGCCGTCGATTTCAAGTGTTATGGCATGTTTACTAAAACACTAGGAACTGGAAAAATTCGTTATAGGAGACAGTGTACGTTCGGAAGCACTGATATTTGTAACGGTTATCTTCCGCAGCTTGCAGTTGATTTCTGTGAAACGTGCCTAACCGATATGTGCCTCTTGCGGGGAGATCCTAGAAATATGACCAAAGAGATTTCGACGGTTGAAAACTGTGGTTCTACATTATTTGAGGGTTTCTTCAACAGTATTTTGTGTCTGATGATATTTGCGATGATGTATGCTTAACATTTCCAGGTCAATTAAAAAGTTCAGCTCAATAAAATAATAAAGTTTATTACCAACACTTAGGTCGGATAATATAACAAATTCTTCTTTTGTCACTGC
The DNA here is from genome assembly GCF_029784155.1 of Uranotaenia lowii. NCBI lineage: Eukaryota > Metazoa > Arthropoda > Insecta > Diptera > Culicidae > Uranotaenia > Uranotaenia lowii. The sequence continues at coordinate 192,267,029 of NC_073692.1, read as the reverse complement.
TCTTTGTTTTTTCCGAAAATCCCGAAGATAAATTTTTCATGGTTGGTATATTGAAAATTTGATAGATTTATCGAGTATTGGAACAATTAAGAGAGTAAAAAAAAATGCAAGATATGAATTGTTTAGCTCTTTGTATTTCATATTTTTTTTACATTTTCCATCAAACTTCGAGTGACAAAAGAAGGATTGAAATTTATTCCGGAGTAATATTTAGCATCAAAGCACGTCAAATCTGGACCGCATTAAAAAGGGTCTATCTCGAAGCTATGTAAACGAAAGAAAAATGTTTTGCAATCAAAATGTAGGGTTTTTATTCCACTTCAAAGGAAAAATAATAAAAAAATTATTCCGATGTTGTTTTGATGAAATTTCGAACTTTTCGTCGAGAATCACTCATCATAGTTTGGACACCCTATTCGCCGACCTCAGCGACCATTTTGTTCCACAATCTCTTCATCTCTGTTGCACCCCGAGTCGTCCTACCATTTTTCTGTATCTTCTGCTTGACAATTGCCCAAAATTTTTCGATAGGACGAAATTGAGGGCAGTTTGGTGGGTTGATGTCCTTTTCGACAAAATCCACCCCTTGACCCGATACCTCTGTAGTACCTTTTAGCTGTAGTGGCAGCTTACCAAATCTGGCAAAAACTTTACTGATCCTTTGTGAGATCTGATGTAAGAAAAAAAACATTTTTCAGGCACTTCTCCTTGTACATTTCGGAGTCCATGGTCTTGTTTTTCACAAAAACCGGGGTTTTTCGTCCGCAGCTGCAAATATCTTGCCAGATGAAACACTTTCTTGCAAAGTTATCGGCAAAAATGAATTTGAACTTGGCGGGGACATCACCCCGGGTTTGTGACGTGGGTGTCCAAAATTATTTTTCGTCTCGCGGCTTCCATCACGTGTAACTTTTTTGGAACAAAACGAATCGTAATGTAATTTTCAGCACTGATAGAGGGAACATTTCCGAACGAAGTACTGTCAAAACATTACAGATCCGACAACTAGGAGCGCTATGGTATAATAAACAGTGCGTCCAGATTTATGATGATCCATGCTTTATGGACTCCACATCCACAAGCAACTGCGGTCGAAAAGACTTAGCCCTCGCACGAAGTGTAACCTGTACACGACGCTCATTAGACCGGTTGTTCTCTACGGGCATGAGATGTGGATATTGCTTGGGGTGGATTTGCGCACACTCGGAGTATTCGAGCGAAGTCTTAAGAACCATCTTTGGCGGCGTGCTGGAGAACGTAGTGTGGAGGAGGAGGATGGACCACAAGCTCGTGCGACTCTACGGTGAACCCAGTTCTATCCAGAAGGTGGTGAAGGCTGGTCTGATACGTTGGGCAGGACATGTTGTGAGAATGCCGGACGACTGTTCTGCAAAACAGGTGTTCGCTACGAATCCGGTAGGAACGAGACGCGGTGGTTATTTAATTCAAAAATTTTGAACAACACAATGGTAACTGTGTGACTTCAGGGGCTTTTTATTGAATTACTTATATTGTTTATCAGCCCACATGGAAAAAATAAAATATGCACAGTTTGTATCAAATTGGAAATACAATTTTTTTTAAACTTTCAGTCCATTTGTTAGTTACCTGTTTCTTAGTGAGCACTCAATCGATTAAAAACAATAGTGATCGTAAAAAATTACATTGGTTTTGGATAAGACTAATTGCCCTTTATTTTATTCAACAGAAAAGAAACAAATAATTACATTTCCCCTATTCACAACTATCGTTCCACTCGAAAGGTACCGTAGGATAGGTCCGCAGCCAGTATGCGATATCGATTTGAAGAAAGCCCAGTTTTTCAAACATCTTCGTCGAAGGAATATTGTCGCTGCTAACGAACGCAAAACAATCCTGATTCATATCCGCTAGCCGTTGAGCCATGTCAATGACAACCATCGTACCATAACCTCGCTTCAGATGTTGTGCATCCACCTGGAGCGCTCCGAGTGCGCCGTTCTGTAGTCTGGGAATGGTAATCGTGAATTTAGTTTATTTTCTTTGTTTTGTTTTGTTAGTCAGCAGACGCAAGATAACTTATCAGCTTGATGGTAATAGTCTATGGATAGATTTTACAAGGTTTTCACCTTAAACTTTGTCGATCTTTTGCAGATATTCTGACGTTTCGATCACTTTTGATATCATATCTCGCGTGAGTTTTCATTACGTCGTATGAAACAAAATGTAACAAACAGTTTTATTACGAACCATGTGAGAACATGTGTAGCCTGGACAACATATTCTATATGTGAAGTTCAAATTTTAAAGTTGTTTTGGTAACTTTTGCAGCATTTTTCTGTGATTTCTTAAGATGTTTCATACGGCGTAATGAAAGCTCACGCGTGATATAACGGATTTTCAACGAGATTAGTTTACTTTTTAGTAAGGGATTCTAACTGATTTTTGTTTCAATTTACCTGTAACACCATGCAATTAGATCTCCATTGTTCTTGTACAATCCGGTGTTTATATTCCAAGCAGCCAGTCGTTGCAGGAGGAACAACGACCCTTGGTGTCTGTAAGGCCACACGGCATCCGCTTTGGTTGAGTCTTCTGGACCTAACTGCTTAAGGGGGGGGGTAGGGTCTAATACTTTCAAAAAATCGATTTTTTTATTTTTTTATTCTCTTATTGTAAAACATTTCAAGAATGTTGTGTCAAATTTTCAAGTCAATTGAAGCAAAACTGTAGAAATTATATGCCTTTATCTCCTCCTATCTAATACTGCAAGAAAGCAAGAGCAGAAACTTCAAACGCGTTTTTCTCGAAAGCACATTTTTAAAGTCCGTGGACATCGTCATTTGAAAACTACTTATCCGATTCTTTTCAAATTTGGAACATGTTTTCTACATATAAAATACCAGACCCCAACGTTTTTGTTTTTTGATTTTTTTTATTTTGGGGAGATTTTACAGGTGAAAAATGGCGGATTTTTTCGTGAAAAATCGTAGTTTTTACTTCAAACAGCCACAAAAATTTCATAAAAAACTTTTTAAGTTAAATAAAAACGTTGGGGTCCAGAAAAACATCTACTGAAAATATTTTGCTCTGATTTTTTGACCTCAGATGATTCTGTGCTGAGATACAGTGTCCACCGCAAATCTTGTTTTCTAAAAGGCATCCTCGAAAGTGCTCCGTCACCGGCTCATTTTTCAATATTTTTCTACGAAAAATTTACTAAATGTTCTTTTAACAATGCTTTGTATAATGCAAAAAATTTGAATACATTTGTTTGAACGATAGCTCTAGAAAAAAATCGTGAAAATGGTGTTTTTTTTTATAGCCGTTAGACCCTACCCCCCCCTTAAGAGTAAACCCTTCTGGGATAGTATTTTTCAGCTCCCGGGCTTGCTTACATGATAAGTAATACAGCGGCGTACAGCTTTCGAAAACTTTGCGGAGTCCTTTGGCTTCAAAAACTGAAATCACGGCACTTCGGTGTCTTTCGAGGAAGCCACTTATCTTGAAGCCATGATCCCAATTGAGCAGGTTAAGGGCCCTTTCCAAAATGTCGTTTGTGCTAGACAGAGTGTACGGGAACACTTGATAGCGATCCTATCAGAGATTTAGTTAAGTAGATATTTGTGCGTTCTACAGATCTGAATACCAAAACTTACCACCATCAAATAGGTTCCGTCCTTCCGCCATTCCCCGTTGAGACTGTAGCAGGTTAGATTCTTGATCGTCGGGTCCCGCCGGTGCCAATCTATGAAGTTTTCAATCGTATGATAAGCTACCAGATGTGCCGGCCAATCGCGCTTGAAGATATCTCGAAGCTCAGGCCACAGATCCGGACTTATCACAGTCAATGAATCAGCAATTTTACCATTGGCGGTGCTCATCGTTACGTTAAAACCTGATGCTCTGTAATATGGAACGAGATAATAGCACCAGTTTGTTTGTTTTGGTCGAATTCTATGAGCTTACAGAATGTTTAGTCCCGAAATGAATTAAGTCGTCGGCTCTTAAAAAGACGTCTTGCTTCACCGGAGGCTAGATGATAAAAGAGGATGATTCCATTCAGTTGGTTGTTTAAGTTAGATTGCCTTTCAATGATATTTCGGTTTTCCTAAGTAACAATTTTAGTTTTATTCCAACCTTCACAGCTCTTTTAAAACGATTCCATAAAGCTAAGTTATCAGCTAGTGCGCATTCTATGCTTTAGCACAACCGCTTTAAAGTTAACATTTGGACTAGTTGGCCTAATTTAACAACGTCTACAAAACTAATGCTATAAGCTTCTTTAAGACTCCCACACAGAATAGTTTTATTGGACCTTATAAAAGAAGCTGTTAGAACGATTTCAAAGCTCATTTAAGACTACCCACTGCTAAATTAAAGCTAAGTCATGGAATCTGATAGAAATTTTGACTCGGAGCGTTCTGCTCTGCGATTTTTCATGCAAAAAATTTTTTTAAGTGATATCCATTACCTATACAAAAATTAGCATCACAAACATAAATTTTATTTTTAAAATTTCTAGATTTTAGTATTGAAATTGTGTATCCAGGAAGATGGCGTTTAGCCAGCTAGAAATTTAAAACTTGTTATCAGGTTTAAAATATGTTTCATTGCTTTCAATACAGTTTTAAGTCAGCTAGAAAAATGTTGAAATGAAACCATACCGATCAAAAGCTTTACTGAAGTTTTTATATAACTTGGATCACAGCCACGTTTGAAGTTTCTCTGAACGTCAAAATAATACACACTCATGAGGGATTTATCCGTTTTTGAGTAAAACATGTTTGACGCAATAAATGATGTGATCAATTTGTTGTTAGGCAACTAAGCAGCGATTTGTTTTGTTTCTGTGGAAATCCTGTACCGAAAAATCGTCACTTTATAATTAACACACGTCTTTTGTCGTTGACCACCAACCACCAGTGCACGAAAGAGGACCACGATAACTGGTGCGCGCAGTAGATCGTGGTTACACGGCAATGCGAACGGTGGTGGTTGCTTAGTTACGCATGGCATTGCCGATTGCTTTGATACTTTCATAAAGGGTGATACGGTCAAAATTTGATAAATATCAACTTGACGTATTTCTTTCAATTTTGCATTTAAAAAACCTGAACACCCCTCATTTTGAAGGTGTGTGTGTGTAAATAGAATGTTGCTCCTATTTTGATTTTGGAATTCACTCTTAAGTTGTCAAAATGCCGTCCAAGGAAGAAGAGCAGCGTATCAAAATTTCGCTCGCGCATCGCGAAAATCCGAGCTACTCGCACGCAAAGCTGGCAAAATCGCTAAAAGTTGCCAAATCAACCGTTACAAATGTAATTAAAGTGCTTGGGGAACGTTTGTCGACAGCCAGGAAGTCTGGATCGGGGGGAAATCGAAAACCGGAAGCCGACAAAGAGAGTTGCCGGTAGTTTCAAGCGAAACCCTAACCTCTCTCTCCGAGATGCCGCAAATAAGCTGGGTGTATCGTCTACAACCGTGCATCGAGCCAAAAAACGAGCCGGACTATCGACTTACAAGAAGGTTGTGACTCCAAATCGCGATGATAAACAAAATACGACGGTCAAAGCGCGATACCGGAGGGTGTACAGTGTACACGACGATGCTGACGAAGTTTGACTTCGTGATAATGGACGACGAAACCTACGTCAAAGCCGACTACAAGCAGCTTCCGGGACAGGAGTTTTATACGGCAAAAGGAAGGGGAAAGGTAGCAGATATTTTCAAGCACATGAAACTGTTAAAGTTCGCGATTAAATATCTGGTTTGGCCAGCCATCTGTACCTGTGGCTTGAAAAGTAGCATTTTCATAGCTTCCGGAACTGTCAACCAAGAAATTTACCTGAAAGAGTGTTTGAATAAACGTCTCCTGCCTTTCCTGGAGAAACACGGTGGTTCCGTACTGTTTTGGCCGGATTTGGCATCTTGCCATTACGGTAAAAAGGCCATGGAGTGGTACGCCGCCAACAACGTGCAGGTGGTTTCCAAGGACAAGAATCCTCCCAACACGCCAGAGCTCCGCCTAATTGAGAAATACTGGGCTATTGTCAAGCGAAACCTAAAGAAGACCAAAAAAACTGCTAAGGACGAGCAGCAGTTCAAGGCAAACTGGCTTTCTGCGGCGAAGAAGGTGGAAAATGTGGCTGTACAAAATCTGATGGCAGGGGTTGAGCGTAAGGCCCGGCAATTCGGATTTGGAAAAGCGGAAGCCTAACTGAATATTTTTCCTGAATTTTATACTAATTAAACTTGAAAAAGAAATTAAATTTGATTTTTTAAATGAACGATTTCACCGATTTACACGCGTTTTCCCTCGACCAAATTTTGACCGTATCACCCTTTAAAAATATCACAAAAATTAAAATCTCGCGTGAGCTTTCATTACGTCGTATGAAACATCATCATCAACATTCAGCAAAAACGACTGCAATAGTTCGGAAAACAACTTTAAACTTTGTATTTCACAACTAGAATATGTTGTCCAGACAACACATATTCTCAATTAAAAGAATTCGCGATTAGTTTATGTTAGTTTCTGTATTTTTTTTTTGTAATAAAATGGTTTATTAATATTTTGTTTCATACGACGTTATGAAAGCTAACACTATATATAAAGATCGATGGGGGTTTGGAAAATTGGCAGGATCGCCAAAAATGTTTGGTGCTTCTAATCTACTCTCAGAATCTAATTTACAGAAAGAGAGCGCACATAAAATAGTGATTATAACAGTTTTATCAAGGGGGAGCGTTCGTGAAATTGGACAAAGTTGTGATATCGGTATTAAGCTATTTTTAAGTAGTACAGCTCCATTTCATTCAGAAAACAAATTTTAAATCAGCTATTCACAACTATCGCTCCACTCGAAGGGTTCTGTAGGATAGGTACGGAGCCAGTATGCGGTATCGATTTGAAGGAATCCCAGCTTCTCAAACATCCTCTTTGAAGGAATATTGCCGCTGTTAACGAATGCGAAACAATCCTGATTCATATGGGCCAACCGATGAGCCATATCAATGGCAACCATTGTACCGTAACCTCGCTTCAGATGTCGTTCATCCACCTGGAGCGCTCCAAGTGCACCACTCTGTAATCTGAAATGATGATGAAAATTTAGTTTCCTCTTTTTTTTCGAGAAGAGCAAAAACAACTTCCTATTTTTTACGACGAAATAATTTTGACGAAAGACATTTTAACATAGTACAAAATATTTTTGTTTGGAAATGAGCTAAAAATGTAAAGCAATTACCAAAAAAAATCTCAAATTTACCTGAAACTCCATGCAATTAGTTCTCCGTTTTCATCGTAAAGTCCCGTGTTTACGTTCCAGGCAGCCAATCTTTGCAGGAAGAACAACGACCCTCGATGTTTGTTAGGCCACACGGCATCTGCTTTGATTGCGTCCTCCTGACCTAACTCCTTCAGGGTAAATCCATCCGGGATAGTGTTTTTCAACTCCAGAGCTTGCTTACATGGTAAGTAATAGAGAACCGTACAGCTGTCATACTCTTTGCGGAGGCCTTTGGCTTCAATAATGGAAATCGCTGCACTTCGGTGCCGCTCGAGGAAACAACTGATTTTAAAGCCATGATTCCAATTGAGCAGGTTAAGAGCCCTTTCCAATACGTCATTTGTGGTAGCCAGAGTGTAGAGGAACAATTGATAGCGATCCTACAAGAGATAAATAGAAGTAAGATTTCTGGCAAAACAAATTGTTTGATGAACCCGAATTTATATGATGAAATCATGTTTGAATTGAGATCAGAAACGTAATCAGTTTTGAATACTTGACAAAAACAATATCTGATCCGAAAAAAATACGATTGTTAGAAAAATATGAAAAGAAATTTTGAAACACTAACTACACTGCAAAAAATCGACACTTTGATTTTATGTTTCACCACACATACGCTCTTTGAATTGATTGGCTATATGATACAAATAGGTTTTATTAATTGACACATAACATTAATAATTTTCAATTTTGAAAGATTTCACGAATTCAAAATGGCTGCAATTGGGAAAAAACTTGAGCTGTCGAAGGAGCGTGCAATCTTTGTTTTTGCTTCATACACTTCAAAAATTCTACCGTCTGCGGGAGTACCGGTCGGCCTTTCAACGATGATAACAAGGTAGGACGGTTCACTAAGAAATGAATGATAATCGCTTGCAAAGGTCAGTTATTAATTCAATTGATTTGATTGATTCTATTTCTATTGAAATCATCTGCTTTCAGATCAAAATTATCAAACCTTCGAATTGGATCGAGAAAAAAAAAAGCTTGAAACGGACAGCTCAGACAATGACCCACCGATGATGGACAGCAGTTGTTGAATTAGAAAAATCATGTTAACATTTTGAGAAATAAATTATATCAACATAAAGCACGAATTTAGAAAACAATCGTCTTCGCAGTTTTAATCGCCAGAATGTAGACTCAAAAACTAACTCCAATCGAATATTTCACACATTTAAAACCTATGTGTGAAATTTTATAATGTTTATGTCATACATATACCACTGAAATATTTCCTGAAATCTATGTGTGGCACATATTTTTTAATTGGCAGACAAATTGCAAAAATCTATATAGGCAGACACATACCCCTAATTTGTCGAATTTTTGCAGTGTACCAACTCTCGATAGAGAAAGTGAATACCAGCCTACGTAAACAAAAACAATCCAACTCAAACCATAACAAAAAACAACAACAAAACATACCACTATCAAATAGGTTCCATCCTTCTGCCATTCACCGTTGAGGCTGTAGAAAGTGAGGTTCTTGATCTGAGGATCCCTCCGGTGCCAATCGATGAAGTTATCAATCGTATGATAGGCTACCAGATGTTCCGGCCAGTCACGTTTGAAGATATCCCGAAGCTCGGGCCACTTGTCCGGGGTTATCACAGTCAATGAATCATTATTACTGTTCCTACGATCGGCGCTGCTTGGAGTGGCGTTGTTCATCGTTACGTTCAAACTTAACTACTAATGCAATACTTATGGCTATCGTGGCATGAGCACAGCTCTGAGGCGGCCTCAGTGAAGCCGAGCGAGATTGAGAAAACTGCACCCGAGCTGTTAATTTAGGTCGAAATTGCCTAGTTGAGCTTACATAGGACTCAAGCCGAGACAACCCGTGTGGTCTGCTTGGATTAGTTCGGTGGCTAACTGACTGCTTAGTGTATACTTTTATCTTTTGCCATTCTCACTCGCCTACTCTTCGCTAAACGTCATTCTTGGAATAGTAAACCATTGAAGGGGAATTGTCTTTGATGCGTAAACGAATATCAACTAAACGTCGTGTTCAGTAATTAAATGATTCGCTTATAACTGTAAACATTTAGTAATGCGTGTTTCTAAAGTTTCAATTTGACTGAATAAAGGTTTCCAAAGAAAATTCCCAACAAATTCTTTTAAGTGCTTGAATAGTACTCAATGCAGAACTTGAAAGTTACAAAGGTGCTTTGTTTAATAGTTAAATGTGACTTGTTAAACGTAAAATAAAGAAGTTCGTTATAAATAGGCACATAAAGAAAAAGTCATTTATTTTTAAAAAGTGGATGATTTTCATCGAATTTGGAGCTCAGAACAACTTATTTTTACATTGTTTATGATTATTTTTTTCTTAGAAATTTAATCCTTGCTGATTGTTTGATGCACCTAAATGGGGATTTTTTTTTATTATCTGACGGGTTTGCGCCGGGGGTCTTCAGATTTTCCCCAAAATTGAAAATTTGGTTCATTTTTGCGACTTAAAAACACATGTTTTTTTCAGATTTCTAACATTTTTATTTTTTGAGTTAGCTTCGGCTACATTTTTTTGTAAATAAAAAAAAGCCATTTTTCAAAGCTACATAACTCTGTTGTTTTTCAACGAAAATTAAAAAATAGCACATCAAAATGCATTAAAATTTTATCAGCTTTCCAAATAAAATAGTTGAATAGCTCGATTTATGATACAACTTTCATCTGAAGACACCAAAGTGGGCCATTAACACCTTGAAGAGTTATGAAAGTAATAATGACAATAAATCTCTTTTTTTGCATATAAAACAAAAAATGGTCAAACAACTGAACTCACATAAGGAGATAGGAAGCACTTCTAACAACATGGAAACAAAAGAACTTATCAAAGCAGGTCAAGAACACTATTTTTTCGTCCTTTTCAGACTACCCCTACTCGCATAACAGTTCCATATGAATTTTCGGCATTTTAGGTCAACATAAGACTTCAAAATAAAACACTAAAAAAAGAGGGTTTTGTTCTAGAAATTTCGAAAAAAAAAATCAATTCCTGGCTGTCCTATATGAAATATACCTGAATAACAGTCCTATATGTGAAATACCACGGATTTGGTTACTTTTCAATGCTTCTTTCGGCGAAATAGTATTTGGTTTATTGCTTTGAATCATTTAAACATTTTTTTCACTCACTTGATGTCGAATGATGAACACTAGTTTTCGAAGGCAGGTCTGACTTTCTTAGGAATGACTTACTGAGCGTAAAACAATCGGATTTAGAAGTTCAAAAATGATCAAATTGAAGTCTTAGAAAGTGGCTTGCTGAGAAAAATATATTCTGTATGGGACTGTTATGCGAGAAGATTTGAAAAAGGTTTCAAATATGGTCGGTTAACAGTCCCATAATGAATAAAAATGGTGCTCTCGACCTTACCAATAACCCAATTTCGAAAATTACAGGTCTAAAGATTTATAATGACAACCTAGAAACGATTCTCGTTTATGCTGAAAGTGGTGGTCACAATTCAAAAATCTATTCCAAAACAGAAAAAGCTGATTTCCTCGCTTGCTTGTTTATGCATATGGGACTGTTATGAAATTAGGGGCGTGTGCACCAGGTCTCCACAACAAGTTATGCACATTTTACTGTCATTTTTAGAAGTTTATGCGCTAAGTTTTGCATCTGTTATTCCCCAGATTTGATTTAAAATGGACGATGGAGCACTGAAGATTCATTTTTGAGCGATCGAGGTAGCAAAACACTGACGACGAATTATGTTCGTTCTAGTATGGTAAATCTCAAAACTGGGCGAATATGGTAAAAGTATCATATTTTCATCATTTTACAGCCTGGGCTGGCCATACTGAGCTCTTCGATTATTTCTACAACATTTGTGCCACTTTCTCATACTTTTTTGGTCAATGGGAAATGATTTTGGTGTCCAGTGCTTAGCTCCCGATATAAAAACTACGTAAAGCACGTCTATATTTCATTTTTTAATCCCATTTTTGTGATCCCAAACACAGGTAGTGAACCTTCTACTATTGGCATTGATTATGTTTCAAAATGATCTTTGATCGAAAAAATAATAAGTTATATAGTATATGACCAGGTTGTAAAAGCAACATTCCCATTATTAGTCACATCACATTAACAATACGATACTAAGAATTTTGGTTAAAATTTAAAGTCAGTTTTGCTGCAAACACTCTACAAAGAACGAAAAAGTAGTGTTTTTTACCTGCTTTGGTAAGTTATTTTGTTTCCATGTTGTTAGAAGTGCTTGCTATCTCCTTATGTGAGTGCAGTTGTTTGACCATTTTTTGTTTTCTATGCAAAAAAAGAGATTTATTGTCATTATTTCTTTCATAACTCTTCAAGGTGTTAATGGCCCACTTTAGTGTCTTCAGATGAAAGCTGCATAATAAATCGAGCAATTTAATGGTATTTTTTGTAAAATATTCGGTGGTGCAGACGGTACTTTTAGACGCCATTTAAAGTTTATTTACAACTTTTCGTGTTGAAGGTCATTATTTCATTTTTTTCAACTATTTTATTTGGAAAGCTGATAACATTTTAATGCATTTTGATGTGCTATTTTTTTAATTTCCGTTGAAAAATAACAGAGTTATGTAGCTTTGAAAAATGGTTATTTTTTATTTACAAAAAAATGTAACCGAAGCTAACTCAAAAAATAAAAATGTTAGAAATCTGAAAAAATACATGTGTTTTTAAGTCGCAAAAATGAACCAAATTTTCAATTTTGAGGAAAATCTGAAGACCCCCGGCGCAAATTGTCAGAATTAAAAAAAATCCCCAAATATATAATGGCTCTCTTTAAAGGTTTTTTCTAGTCTATTTTTTCCAGCAACACGAACGTTATTAAGTTGGATCACATATTAAAATTTGCTACAGGACTTGAACGAATTGTTAAAAACTTGAATTTTTGGCTTAATAGAAAAGATGTCTGTTCATTGATTAAACTAATATGCATTGGAACTTCTACGGAACTTATGGTTGTTTGGTTGTAGAATTGGAAACTACTGGGAAAAACTATATGAACTGGAAGGGGTGTACCCACGGTGTACAATAACACAATGTGATATAGGGGAGATGGGGGCATAATGGCCACCTTAAGGAAAACGGTTATTTAACCATAGAAAATAGCTATAATATGGAGGTTACATTATTGTTTCGTGTTCAGACACTTGAAAAACCTATTCCCCAACGGGCTGAAACGTGAAAAACTAGATGAAAACGTTTAAAAATGCCTTTTAAAAATTTTTGCCAAAAGCTGAAAACCAGCCACTGTGGAGGCATAATGAGAACCCCCCCTGAGGCAGTATGAGCACCATCAATCAGGGCAAGATGTGGGGCAATCTAGCAGCGAATTCAATTCGATGAAGTCAGGTGAGTCGTACATTCATCAAAAAAAGCAATAACAAAATAATCTAGGTCTGTTTGTAGAATACAAACAATTCTCGCACGCTCATACATTATGTGCTTTGTTCGGAGGATGATGCTACTAGCCGTATAATGTAACAATAAAAAAATCGATCATGAATTGTAAATGGAAAAAAATCATCTCGAACAGAAATCTAACGCTAGTCTTTTGATTACCTCTCCGACACCTTACCAATAGGCTAAATCGTCGGATGAAAACTAGTCAAGGTGTGGCGCTATAAATCAATTTTAATTCGCTGCTAGATTCTACGGCAGAAAATGCTCATTATGCCTCGATAATATGGTGCTCTATATGCCCCTTGTCAACAAATTTAAGTAAAAACGTGTTTTGAAATTGATAAAAGTGAAAAATCAAAAATTTTATGATGGTAAAAATTGAGAAACAATGTGTACATCATGTTGCAGTGCGTACATTATAGATCGAGGTTATTTTAAGATCATAAGAGCTTATTTCGTGGTGCTCAAAAATTATAATATTTTCGTAACTTGAGAACCAAGTTAGTCTTTTTAAATATCTCTGTAAAGATGATAAGGAGATTTCTTTTTTTGTGAAAAATTAATACTATAGGAAGTACGAAACAAATCCTCATGAAAATTTATTTAAGAAAATACGTACTTTCGTAGAAAAGCGCAATGCTCATTATGCCCTGGGTGCTCGTTATGCCCTCATCTCCCCTACTTTTCCAATCTATAACTTTTTTCTCCCAGGGTAGATTTTCTTGACCTCATAGCTACTTTTTCTTGACTCGTCAAGATCTTTCAAACCGTATATTGCTCATCCGTGTAGGGGAGATGGGGGCATAATGGCCACCTTAAGGAAAACGGTTATTTAACCATAGAAAATAGCTATAATATGGAGGTTACATTATTGTTTCGTGTTCAGACACTTGAAAAGCCTATTCCCTAACGGACTGAAACGTGAAAAACTAGATGAAAACGTTTAAAAATGCATTTTAAAAAATTTTGCCAAAAGCTGAAAACCAGCCACTGTGGAGGCATAATGAGAACCCCCCCTGAGGCAGTATGAGCACCATTAATCAGAGCAAGATGTGCGTTTTTGCCGGGGAATCTAGCAGCGAATTCAATTCGATGAAGTCAGGTGAGTCGTACATTCATCAAACGAAGCAATAACAAAATAATCTAGGTCTGTTTGAAGAATACAAACAATTCACGCACGCTCATACATTATGTGCTTTGTTCGGAGGATGATGCTACTAGCCGTATAATGTAACAATAAAAAAATCGATCATGAATTGTAAATGGAAAAAAATCACCTCGAACAGAAATCTAACTCTAGTCTTTTGATTACTTCTCCGACACCTTACCAATAGGCTAAATCGTCGGATGAAAACTAGTCAAGGTGTGGCGCTATAAATCAATTTTAATTCGCTGCTAGATTCTACGGCAGAAAATGCTCATTATGCCTCGATAATATGGTGCTCTATATGCCCCTAGTCAACGAATTTAAGTAAAAACGTGTTTTAAAATTGATAAAAGTGAAAAATCAAAAATTTTATGATGGTAAAAATTGAGAAACAATATGTACATCATGTTGCAGTGCGTACATTATAGATCAAGGTTATTTTAAGATCATAAGAGCTTATTTCGTGGTGCTCAAAAATTATAATATTTTCGTAACTTGAGAACCAAGCTAGTTTTTTTTAAATATCTCTGTAAAGATGATAAGGAGATTCCTTTTTTTGTGAAAAATTAATGCTATAGGAAGTACGAAACAAATCCTCATGAAAATTTATTTAAGAAAATACGCACTTTCGTAGAAAAGTGTGGTTCTCATTATGCCTCGGGTGCTCGTTATGCCCTCATCTCCCCTACATCCGAAAAACAAACTGCCCCTTCTCCTTTATTCAACTATTCATGAAAAACGTGCGGGTGAATGGGGTAATCTGATCTAAAAACGGTTTAGTCCATTCGATTCCTCGATTTTTTTTACATAATAAATAATGGTTTTCAAGAATTTATCACGCGCGGTGTGTTTAAAAATGAAATAGGTACCTTTTTTAACCAAAAATCTCCTGTGTGCAGTGGATTTTGTAGGAAAGCAAATTCTGTGCTTAAGGCTTGGTATATTCATTCCCCCGAGTAACTATCCTTATTGACTATCACTTGTGCGGAATATCGGTCGGCAATTCAATTAGCAAAGTTTCACGGTTTTAAACGATTTATACCTACTTCATAAATAATCAAAAATACTATTTTCACCGACGAAGAGAAAAAAAAAGAAAAAAAAAACAAAAAAATCAAAAAAAAAATCAAAAAAACAAAACAAAACCAGGAAAAATCGAAATTTCAATTTTGGTGCCAAATGATTTGAAAATGCATAAAACGTCGAGATTTGGTGTTATCTCGAAAAAAAAGTTTTGGTCGGATAATCAACTTTCTGGCACTTCGTCGGTTTTCGTTAAATTTTTATCGTTATCGTTAATTTTTTTTTTGTGATTACACCAGGTCCCGCCAATTAATGTATTTTTAAGTCATTTGACATCTGAATTTAAATTTCGATTTTTCCGATTTTCTTTAGACACTCCTTTGGTTATTTTTAAGGGGAGAATAGGGTCTAACACTTTCAAAAAATCGATTTTTTTTATTTTCTTATTGTAAATCATTTCAAGAATGTTGTGTCAAATTTTCAGTCAATCGAAGCAAAACTGTAGAAATTATAGGCCTTTATCTCCTCTTATCTAATACTGCAAGAATACTGCAAGCAGAAACTTCAAACGCGTTTTTCTCGAAAGCACATTTTTAAAGTCAGTGGACATCGTCATTTGAAAACTACTTCACCGATTCTTTTCAAATTTGGAACATATTTTCTACATATAAAATACCAAACCCCAACGGTTTTCTTTTTTATTTTACTTTGGGGAGATTTTACAGATAAAAAATGGCGAATTTTTTCGTCAAAAATCGTAGTTTTTACTTCAAACAGCCACAAAAAGTTCATCAAAAAAAAAAATATATTAAGTTAAATAAAATCGTTGGGTCCAGAAAAACATCTATTAAAAATATTTTGCTCTGATTTTTTTACTTCAGATGATTCTGTGCTGAGATACAGTGTCCACCGTAAATCCTGTTTTCTAAAAGGCATCCTCGAAAGTGCTCCGTCATCGGCTCATTTTTCAATATTTTTCTACGAAAAATTTACTAAATGTTCTTTTAACAATGCTTGGTATAATGCAAAAAATTTGAATACATTTGTTTGAACGCTCTAAAAAAATTCGTGAAAATTGTGTTTTCTTACCCGTTAGACCCTACTCCCCCCTTAAGGGTAAAAAATCAAAACTTTGAGCGAGGCATCCCTAAATTAAATCCGAGTGAACTGAAATTTTGCACAGGTTAGTTTTGGCCAATCTACAAAATATATATATTCGGTTTTCAAAATTCGATCATGAAATTTTCCCATACATCCATTGCCACCCTAATGTATAAGGTTAAGTCTGGCTCTAGAATTGCCTAAAAAAAATTAGATCAAAATATTCTCTTAAACAATTTGTTTTTACTCAGCTCAACTACAAAAATCGCCATTTTCGGCTTGGATTTCAAGAAATACAGCCAAAGTCAAGACCAAATTGTAGGTAAATATTTTTGGTTTTGACTAGCTGTATTCCTTGAAGTATAAGCCTTACTGGCTGTTTTTCTTGAAGTACAAGCCGCAAATGCCTTTTTTTAGTTGACCTGTGTTAGAAGTGGATGTTGATCTAAAATAATTATTTTTTTATTTTTTCAAGACTATGACAAAACGTTTCTTGAATTGTATTAGTATTAGAGGTTATAGGTATAGCAACATTGCCCGAAGAAAAAAGTTTTCAAGTTGTTATAAAAATTCGCAAAGTTGGTTCTTCCATGTAACCTTCGAAAACTACGATCAAATTAGCCTTTTGTGAAGTTGATTTGGCTATAAAGTATTTTTCTACTGACTATCGCTACAGTTATCAAAAATCTGAGAGTTTTGGCTATTGTATCAAAATTAATTTTCTATATTTGAATAGTTAGTTCTCTAATGTCAAAGATGTTAGACTAGTCCTCAAATTTTGTGCAGTCAACATTGATACCCAAGATAAACAATCAAAATGTTAATTTAATTAAGGAAATTAAAAAAAAAAAAAAAAACATCAGAAAGTTGAGATATTTTTTTTACCAAAATTCAGCAGGAAGCAAAAAGGTAAATCGAAATTTTTATGAAAGTTTTCCCTATATAATAATTTCAGATCCATCCAAATAGACAGTTTTCTGCAACGAACATAATTCAATCCCTGGGGACCATTTGCAATGCGAAAAGTAATTGTAAAGAAATTCAATGAATTGATTTCTTTTCCCGAAATTAATTTTATATCACGTAAGTTTTTTTTGTTTTGATAATATTCGAATATAATATATTAACAATACTTTTCTGCAGGTCAAATAAATTTGTTTGTTTTTTCTTATGTTTTCTTTCAAGTCCATGGCTGCTGTTTAATGCCCCAAGCAAGTCTAGGAAATTATTTTCTAACTAGAGAATCATGCATCCTGGCTGCGGCTAACGGGTCCTAAATCATTTCCAGCGTTTGCGGAGAAAACATAAAATTTGAGAAAAAGCCATTAGTACAAATATATGTATTTTATTTAAAATAATATAAATGCATTTTTATTTTAAATATCAAAAGCAATTTATATTAATGTTCACAAATTTTAATGCTTGATTTACAACAAACTGAAAGCCTAAAAGCTTTCATGGGGTAGTCCGTTAAGGCACTATAATTTCCTTTAATAATAAACATTAGTGCTAATGTTAATCTATCATTCAAGTTCATTCCTTTTAAAACCCTGTCAAACATGGACGTTACGCATTATATTTTAAATAGCTCATCAACGTTCAGTCATCATTCGTCTTTCTATCTCGGGAAAGGGGCATATCCTTTTTTCCGTTCAACCTGTTATAGTGAATGGTAGCATATATGACCAAATTTATCAACCTCATGTTCCTATTGGCGTGTTTTTTCATTCTCAACTCTCTGAGTAAGTTATAAAATTAAAATAATTTTCTTCAAATAATTCTCAACACACTCACAGAACTTGTGGAAAGCCTGGCTTGTTACATTTGCTTTACCAAGACTCGCGCACAATGCATCGAAAACAACATTAAAATGGAGTGCAGTATTAAGAATGTCCTAAAAAACCACGAAATATTGGAGAGCATCAACCCTTCGATACCGTTAAAAACGCCGCCGGGAGCGGTCGATTTTAAGTGTTACGGAATGTTCAATAAAATACCAAGTAAGGGAAAAAATAGCTATGTTAGAGATTGTACGTTCGGGAGCACTGACATCTTTAACGGATACCACCCGAATGTCAAAATTGATTACTGTGAAACGTGCTCAACCGATATGTGTCTTTTGCCCGGAGATCCCCCTAGAAATATAACGAAGCAAACTACGGCAACCGAAAACGATGGCTCTTTGCTGTTTGGAGGTTTTTTCAACTGTATATTGTGTGTGGTGATGTCTACAATTGTTTATAGTGTTTAACACTTAAGCAGAGGGACATAGGGGGATTAGCTGTGTGTTTATTCTAATAAAAATGTCACGGGTGTGATCTTAAAACAACAATAGAACCAATAGTTGTTTAGGTTCCTACATACTTGAAGTTAACCATGAGACAATATAATTTTCGGATTTGTGACAATTAACTTAGTTAGAAATGCTTTTATCATCTGATGCCGTTTTCACAGAGCTATGGCCCTTTATGGCTAATAGGGAAAAATCTGGTGAGACGGGCACTTTCAATTTTTCGAAAATTAGAATGCGTGGCACTAATCTGATGATAGAAATACGCTCGCTTAGGTGCTTATCAAAACTTTCGAGGCCCTTTGATGATCCACGGCAAGCACTGCCTCATAATAGTAAACAAAACAAACAAAAACTTTGAGGAAGTAACATTTGAAGTAATTTTCCCTAATCAGAAAATAGTCCATAACTAGCAACATTTTCGGAAATTTTAATCGTTATCAACGGTGGAATGTTTATTAGATTTCTCAGGTCAGAAAGCTGTTAAAAGTGGATCGCCGGTGATGACAGCACCTATAAAATACGGAATTCCGAAAAAAACACACTATTTCGCTATTGGACCAGTTGTACTAGTACACCAAATTTCCGTCAATATTTACCTTTTCTACGCAGTGTCCGTAATACCGTTATGCATTTTAAAAAGTGTACTTTACAAGCATGTTTTAGATTGCTATAAAGACAGTCTTGATGAAAAGAAATTACTAATGCCAATGTATCCTAATGCGTTAGTAAACAATCTAAACCACTCATATGCATGAAGAATGCGATGAAAAAAGCGATACCTGATTTTCTTTAGCATTTCTACCTTAGGGTGTCCGTCTTACCCATTTTTCCCCTACATGTAGCACAAAAGACCAATTTAAATTTGTTCAAAAAAATTTCCCATCAAATGCAGAGTTTGCTTCGATTACCAAGCGCACCCAATTGCCAAGGGGCCTACCGAAAGCGATAAAGTACCTGGAAATGAACAATGCAACAGATTTCATCTACACCTTCTTATCGACAACTTCCGATGATTTCTTACAAAATCACAACATCTGTTAAGATAAGGCGCCAACTGATTCGTATATAAATGTTCCCTCTTCGGTAAACAAATCAAAATCAATCAACAACCCATTCCCTGCTGATTGCTCCTCCGATTTAACCAAAGTTAGCCAAAATGCTTAAGACCCTAGCCGTTTGTGTGGCCGTAGCCGTTACGCTGTTTGGTGTCATCCACGCCAACGATTTGATCCTGGGCAATATTTTACCGGGTGATCGAATTATGCACAGCCAAGTGTACATCGCTCCCGGAATCGTCAATCAAACCATTAGCCGTATTGTGAGTCACTCGGGAGTCACCAACATCACTGCCGTTAGGGCATACGATCGTTCGCTGTACAGGAGCGGTGTGGCCACTCTGACTCATGGAGGTCCCGGCTATGTCAACGTTTCGGTGCGGATTCAGGGCGCCTATTCCGGTGCTGGTTACGATTTCTTGTTTGAGGTGTACGGTCGATAGATTGTTGGTGATTTAGCAAAAACATATTTAGTGCTTTGAATATTAACAGTATTACCTATATTATAAAATTCATCGAAATAAAAGTAAAATAAAAACAAACTTTGTGTTGGGATTTACTCCCATTCTTTCTAATTAAACGTCCTGTATGTTTGGTATGGTTTGGTTTGCGCTTTCAAACTCCACGTTACTCTGGAGCTGATGGCTTGACGTGAGTCCATCGGAACACTAGAGAATTCTGAGTAGCATTTCAAGTCTCCAAATAAATTGAACTCCATCTTGGGCCTCTGGCCATCAAGATATTTTGGCCTAGAAGCTTTTTTTCTGGCAAGTAAGTAGAGTAGAGGCCCTTACAACTAGAGGCCAGAACTCATGTCGTAAGAGGAGATGCCAAGTCTCGGATAATAGATAGTATTTAAGGGTGCAGTAAAATATTGTCGGGCAGCGCACTAGCGCGAGTATGGCCTTCCATCCGTGGGTATAGCTTAACCGTATGGGAATTATGGCACGAGACCCAAGATGAATTTCATGACGAGGGGTATAGAGTATCATGAATCGTGCAGTTGCACCTATGGAGAAGCAAAATGAGGCGACGGAAAAGAATTTAGTAGTGTAAATATCATTGGAAAAGGATTTACCATCTGAGAAAAAACATGCTGATGGTATTTATGTGAAATTATGGTAAACAAATTTTGGTGAACAAAATTATATATTCTCTATTATTTTTGCCTTATGCCTTTTGCCTTGAATGCAAATTAATTACGGTCAAGCCGGATAAACGTAAAAAATATTTTTATTTCTTGATATCTGAATTTGAATCCAGTTCAAAGTTATGTAGCATTCACGGGTCTCAAAGTTCAACCAAGTTTTAATAACCCTATTCCGCCAACGTAAGTGATTTCCAATTGCATTAAAAGTTTATCCATGGCCGAATCAGGTATCAGAATGGGGGTAGGCTTAATGGCGGCACGTTATCCAAACATACGGGAAAATTGTGCCTATCCATGGCAAATGGCACAATTGATTTTTTGAATGGATTATAAAAAAAGATTAACGAATAAGTACTTGAAATTGAAATTCTCTTATATTTAAACTTGAACCTGATGTTTAGATATGTTACTTAATTCATTGTTTTGCATCGAACATAATCTTTGATATTTCAAATCTACGTTGTTTCGAGATTTGGGAAAATGTGAACTACGACCTAACCGCCCCTCTGAGCCCTTCTAACGCCCCTCAAATTCCAAAATTGAGCTCACCGCCCCCTTGGAAGCGCGTTGGCGGTAGGGACCACTTTGAAAATACTGTTCTATGCGTTCCAAGTTATCCATCCCTTAATCTGAGTTTAGTGTATATAAAGATAGCATGGTAATATGGTAATATATGTAATATATGAGGTAATACGATGAGCTGATAAGCTTAAACTTAAGCAGTACTGTTTAAAGTACCCATAGACTGAAAGCAAATGCGACAGAGGGCAGGAGAACCAACTTTCTTTTGATCTATGCGTCCGATTGCTTCTTTGACTTGAGCAGAGCACTGAGACTGCTCGAGTCGAGTCACGCGAGCTCCTCCAACAGCTCTTGCTTAGTACCACTCTTCGTTCCCTGATATTGACGGTAATCATGCCCTCGATAAGGCTATTTCTACTGCGAAAATTTGGATGTCTGTTCCGTAATTTGGATGTCTTACGCTCTACTTCAGGGTGGCCAGCGAACCGGGAAAACCGGGAAAAAACCGGGAATTTGAAATGAGACCGGGAAAAAACCGGGAATTTCAAATCAAAACCGGGAAAAAAATTATGGATTATTAAATACTATGAAATCCTAAAATACATTCATTTCATCATGACTGAACTTTCTCTCAGAAAATTTACAATCTATAATCGTTTATTCCAGGATTGTTAACCATTTGGGAAGAGCATGAAAATGTCGGGATTTTTATTAGTGAGTAAAATGCCGGGAAAAGTCGAGAATATTTGGAAAATCGAGATGTCTTGACCACAAATTTAGCTTATTTCTTTGCTCAAGCATATTGTGCACTGCAGTGAATATAAAAATGTTTTTAAATTAAATAAACGTTTCACAACTGTGAAGTTTTAATACGTTAAGTCTTGGTAGTTAACTTTATAGCGTTAATTTATTAAAGATTTTTACCATTGTGCACTTTTTTTGCGAATATCTGGAAAAATAGAACTTGAAAGCTGAATGAAGAAATATAAAAATTCAATTCAAAATAAAAAAAAATTGAATTGTGATGTGAATTCATATGTTGAAATCAGGCAGTCTTCAATTGAATCCACATTTAAAAAACTAATATTTAACTTATCATCTATCTTATAACTGGAATTATACACTAGTCCAGAATTGACGAAGTTCGAATCGGCATCAGGAGCTCATTTTGTTTTTTTTTCAGAAAAAAACACGTTATGCTGAAAAGAAACTTGGAAAAATTAGCAGAAATTTATCAAACACATCAATCACACACTAGGGGAGTTATTTTGAAGAGTCCGACTAAAATATCGGATTGTTTAATTTTTATTATTATTTAAATTATTATGATTATTAAAATTTAATTTTAATAGAACGTAATCGAGAGATATGAATTCATTCAGCCATGAAGTCTTACCTCGGTCGACAAATTTACTGAAAAGCTATTTTCACAAAATCTGATGATCAATGGTAGTTTTAAAATAGATTGAACAATGAGAATACTTTTTGACGTGACTTTACTTATTTTCAGCTGTTTTCAATTTAGTTTACATTACCTCAAAAATGAAAAATAATCATAACCATACTTAAAATTTTCATTTGATTAATAAAACATTAAAAAAAATCAAATATTTAGTTTGCGTCGAAAAATTGTCGAACACGTAAGTTCAAAAATCAAATTTCTGACAAACGATATGACCTCGAAGAACCTATTTTATTTGGTTGCGAAAATATTTTCTTTTAATATTTAGCTCAATTTTAACTTTTGAAAATCGGGAATTGTCCCATGCGGGAAAAATGCTAGAAAAAAGATGCCACCATTTTATTCGATTTATTGATAAACGCACAGAAGACAAAAGATGTAACAAGAGAACAAGTTTTTGTGTGATTCTTGTTTAGATTAAATAAAAAATCGAATAAAAATATGCGTTTTTGAGATAGGACTAGGACATATAGTCTAGAACTCAGCGCATTCTAATAAAAATGTTAAAGGTATCCGATTGATTCAGTATTCAATATGAGAACCGAAATAAAATTTCAGATATCTTATCATGAATAAGGTTCATCTGAATCTGTTTTAAGAGCTTTAGAAGAAAAAATATCAGAATGTCAGTCAGTAGATTTCAATTAGATTTCAATAGAAAAATTTTGAATTTCAACTTGAAATTTTCAAAGTATTATATGGCATCATATCAAAACTATGATTTATCTATGCGAATAATAAAAATACAGCAGTTTCTCTTATAAAAAACGAAGATGCTATGAAAGACTGAAAAGAAAGTAACAATTTATTTTCGGTTAAGGTTCGGACAACTAGATTTTTTTTTCCTACCATATTACAATCACCATCATTTGAATAACTTTTGAGTTTCAAGATTTAACTAAGTCCTCTCACACTATTACATTCAACTTGCATAAAGATATCTTCAGTTTTGGTCAAATGGACATATTTATTCGCGCATTTTGAAACGAGGAAAACCATAAAATTTCATTCGGGAAAACCGGGAAAAAACCGGGAATTTGAAAAAGGAAACTCGCTGGCCACCCTGTCTACTTTCAAGACCGCTCTTCTGAATCGAAGTTTCCGCACAGCTAGTCTCGTAGATCATAGATCGTAGCACTTTTGGCTGTGGGATTTTGGCATGTGCCAGTAGACTAAGTTGTTTTGGGGTCATATTAGAATTTCTCATACCCTGGGGTCTAAAAAGCTTTGTTTTGGTTAAAAACTCGTCTATGATTCTTAAACAGAAATTTTTACATTTTTTTCTTCTGTGGGACCTAGCCTGGTTCCATGGTTTTTGCCAATTCATACATCATTCAGAGAAAATTTTCTGTTGAACAACTTTAAAAGTAGTCATCTATACTTCGCTAGGCACCAGCAGTAATGTCAGTTGATTGTTTTCCAATGCCCAAAAGACATACGCCAAATCAATAGCTTATTACGTTTGCCTCATAAGATACGAAGTTACAGTCTTGGACAAAGTTGTTCAACGGAAAATTTCCATTTGAGAATTTATAAATTGGCACAAAAACCATTAGCAGGCTCGGTTCCAGAGAAGAAACAAAAATTATGTTGATTTTTCGTACCTGCTGGTATATGCAGGTCCGATCATGAAACCTTGCCGAGCACCCACTTGTCACAAAGGCTCAATAACTAACACTACCCCCCTTTTCGATATGATAAATCTCCGAAATTCCAATACGAGATAAATATAAAGAGAAAATACTCAAGGAGATATACAATTAAACATCAAAAGGATTTAACGCTAATTTAACCTTTCATCTATTTTTTTAAATCTAACATCGAATTGCATCTAAAAAAAGTCTGTTTTGCGGTGTTTTTGACGATTTTTGAAAAAAATGTTTTATGCTATCACACTAACCTTCATCTGTCAATCGACATAAAAAAACGTAGTAGGGTAGAAGCCCTAGTTATTGAACAGGTACCAGATATTGAACACAAGTAAAACATTTACCAATTAAAACAATAATATACAGTAGGAAAATGAATCAAAATTCGTTGTGCCATTTTTGAAACATTTTCTACCTCTGTTCAAATTTTTATCAAGAATCTCAGACTCTTAAAGCCACAATCCACGATACTAGAATATGTGTTCAAATTTTGGTTTGGTTTTTCGACTGGATGAAGAAAACAGCCTTTTTTTGATTGGGGGAAAAATTGGATAAAAGACATATAAACGTCTAGGATATGATGATATGAAAACACTAATGATATGAGTGTTTTCAACTAAGTCTTTTTGAATGATTTCTGATAGAGTGGCAGCATTTATTATTGTTATTTTCTTAAAATTTAACAAATTAAAGCGTTCAATCATTGGATCACAGAAAACGCCAATGTTTCAATTATTGAACGTTCAATCTTGCAGTACTCGTTTCGTAAAGAAGTGCATGTACCAGTTATTGAACAAATATCGGTTGATGTTTGGAAATATAAACAAACTGTTTCTTGGTTGCTAGCTCAACCGAAATCCCCCCTGCAAGGCATACTATCGAGCGAAATACCCCTAAATATATGCAATGATATTCAATGTTTACGTGTTCAATAATTAGAACATTGCCTGTTCAATATTTGAATCATTGTGTTTAATCATTGGGCCAAAAGTAATTTCGAATAAAAAGGCTTAAATAATGGTTTCAAAACATATTTCCGCGGAAAAACTATATCGATTCGAAGCTGAAAAATAAGCTAAAGCTACGCTATCAAAATTTTATCAGATAAATCTTTCGTTTTTATTTATTGGCAGTGTTCGGCATCGCTAGCTGAAAAGTTAGCAGCGCTAATAAGATAGCTGACTCGGTCAAAGTTAGCGATCGCTAATTAAAATCGCTTAATGTTGCGTAAAAGTTATCGATCTATAATAAAGCGCTAATCGCTAATCGATAGTAGAAAGTTTTGAAAAAGATAAGCAAAACACAAATTTTGCAGCCATCTTTAATTATAATATTGACAAGAAAAGTTGTTAAAGGTTATCAATAGGGTCAGTTTTCGAACTTATTTTGTAATATTTCTGTCCATATCAGTTGCGTCAGTACACTTTAACTTTTATTTCGCGTATTTGGTGTAAAGTAAAAGGAAAAACTTTTGAATCAAATTTTTAAGTATATATACCCGTTTATCTATTTTATTTTACATCCGTTAATGCAAAGATTCTTTTAAGGCAGATGTTTTTTTTCGTCCGAAAAAGTTTTTCATCTTTTTTGACATTTATACTCAAAAGATTTATTGATTTATTGACTTATTTTGTTCTGGAAATTTCAATTTTTCACAACTTTTCATCTCTTGTATATTTAAAGAAGGCTTGTGCTTCAGACATAAATAAAAGTGAAGACAATTCGAAAAGACGCTTATTCCTATGATTCCAGTCCAAATCGTGATCGAATAGCTTCTGAAATCAAACTTTTACGAAAATTTAAATACTGTCAACTGGGGCAACTTGCAACAATTTTCAATTTCATTGGCTTCTAAAAACTTTATGTTCACAGTTAGTCATACCTTTTATGCATTAAAAGTTTCATGGTTGACGGGACATCAAATTGGCGTAGTCAGAAAAATTATTGGTTTCTTCAGTTATTTTTAATTTTATAAAAACATGCGATTTTCACCCTCCTTAGAAAATGGGGTAACTTGCAACAAACTATGTTTTTGATAAGAAATCTTATGAAAACGTATGAAAATGTATAGTTTTTGATAAATTTTCAATGAATTCAAGATCATTACGCATGAAAACACCATTTGCAGTGATTTTTTGTTTTGTGAAAACTTATTTTCTCATTTTTTTTTCTGAAAATTAGGGTGCTGCATACATTTAGGGGTAAAACAATAGTACTAAAAATTGAAAAAGCCGAAATCATTAAAAAAAATGTTTGGATAAAAGAAATTTCAGTGTTGACAAACGCGTGATGCAAAACAATCATATTCCAGCATTTGGATATGAGATTTACAAGGTGTTTCTTTGATTTGCATTTTGTTGCATGTTACCCCACACTGGTAACTGAATTAAAAAAATATTTATTTCAAAAAATTGAGTGATTTTTCGAAAACTATTTTTACATCAATAGTGTTGGTATAGGATGAGGAAACCAGTATAAAGTTTGTAGGTGATATTATCAAGCCAATCCTTCATACTGGGTATAGTTTTTTACGGCATCGAAAAATGTTAAAAATTGTACATTTATTGTTCGATTTTTTAAATTTTATATGAAAATCAAAAACTTTAAAAAACTGTCGCAGGATGCTAGAAATTATGTCATCATCATGTTGTAATCATTAAAAGATATTATTATCTCATTACATTAAATTAAAAATTGAATCACTGTGGTGTTATCTAAATGTTGCATCCAACCCCGCTGTTGCATGATGCCCCGATTGACGGTACCTGATCGAATTCAAAATTTTAAATCTGAATAAGCCGAATTTATTATCTATATGTGTATGGCCAAATCAACACTTCAAAGAGGTAGCGTTCTTCAGTTAGCGGAACTAAAAATTAGCGAAACTTTCTTATCCGCTAGCTGAAGAAAAATTTAGCGAGAAAATAAATTCGCTAACCGAAAGCTAGCGAACTAATTAGCGATTAGCGGATTAGCGTTTTTGTGCCGGACACTGTTTATTGGCCACAAATGTGTTGAATCCCAAAGATGGTGTTCAATATATAGTGTTCTTACCCTAGTATTGTATACGGTATATCGGCAAGATGTGCACAAAAGAGATAGTGACCAAGTAAAATGCGGTGGGTTTAGCACGCCACCTAACGACTGTTGACCGCGTGAAACGTTCTTTTCCTTAATGGACCATGCCTACGGAAGCCGAGTAAGTGGAAAGCCACCGTCTGAAAATTTGAATTTCTGTTCGGAAGAAACTGCAGTCAGAACCAAGGTTTTTAGAAACGCAAGGTTTCCTGCCTTTCACAGTAAGTAGACGCGGAGTGTGCGGGGCACTCAACGAGTTTGTTTAAAAACATAAACATATTTGATCAGCTGTTCAGTAGTTTGTTGGTAAACAAACTCCATGAGTTCCGCGGTTGCGAGAAGCGAAATGGCCAAAATGGCAAAATCGGGAATTTGGCATAAGGTAACACCTCCTTTATACACACACCATGGTCAGAACTTAACGTGTAGAATTATGAGTAAGGTAGGCAAGGAATATTGAAAGAAGGTAGTGCCGAGAGCCATATTGGATTTTTTTCGTGACGTCACTGTTGCCAAGCTGTCGAAGGTTTATACTGGTAAAACTCAAATTTCAAAGTTAAACACATTAACGAACTAAATTAAAATTCAATTTGATTCGTATTAGGTTGTAAGGCCACTAGTTGATTGTGCTATAAGGTTTCTTTGTGTTTAATAGACTGCAGTGTGTATTATTCTTGAATTTGTTATTCAATGCACAGTCATGCTCTATGTGAAACGAGCAAAAATAATAATTTTTCCCTTTCAAAAGGTCTGATTGGTAGCTTATGGCAGTGCACCTCATCGTCATGATTTGAATCTAACATGGTGTACCATATGAGTTTCTAGTTTAGAACAATTAACCCCAATAAAACCATTGCAACTTTGGTTTACTAAATTCCAATAAAAGATTGGGTTCGGATTCGAAAAATACTATTTTCGGTTGTTTTATTTTATCAACGATTCAAACCTAACTGATTTCAACATTTATAAGCAAAATTTTGAACTAATTATCAAGTTTTGTCAACTTGAGTTAGATACCTCAGCTACTTCAATCGTCTGAATTAAAGCAAAACAACTACTACATTCAACTTTTTTAGTATCAGTCTTGAAGAATAATAATATTTCTAGAATTGTGTGCCTTCAAAGTTGAAAAAATCTTCAATTTTTTTTAATTGCTAACAAAAAAGGAAAAATTTCCATAGAAATTCACAGATTATTGGCAACAGTGACGTCACAGACGGTACTAATACTAAAGCAAGGCTGCCTCGGCACTACCTCCTTTAAATATTCCTTGTAAGGTAGGAGGTTTCGGGAGAGTGATCATGTGGTATCGATGGGTAAGGGTAAGGTCATCGGACAAATCAACTAACGTAGTTAGATTAAATCAATCCAAATTTTATCTCTACCTTCTTTTCCAGCGTCCTTTTGGGATGTTTATTAGAATGATGCGAACAAGGAACATTAAAAAAAAATCTAGTTAAGACTTTTTCTTATTACAACCCAGTTTATGTTACCGATACAGACAAACCCAACTTTTTCGAAAAGCTTGCACGATTTAAAGTTATCATCCAGGATGAAAGCATACGAGTCATCTCCATGGCTCGCAAGCTGTTGTGCTATTTTTGTAACAACTATTTGGGCGTATCCTTTTCTCACCTGATTCGATGCTGTTTGTAGATCCGAAAAGGCTCCCGTTTGATCTCTACAACAGAAAAATTACCATGATACTCTCTCTTAAAGTAATTTCCTGGAATATCTGTTTGTTTCGATTAACAAACACTAAGATTATGATTACAGCTATTTTTGAATAACTTACCGTAAACACCAGCAGACCAGATTTTCCCGGTTGTCGTAGAGGCCAACATTATCATTAAATAAAATAAGTCGTCTTAGCAGATTCTTTCCCGATTCGAGGCTGATGCTGGCCTTGAGAGGCCATTGCTCATATATGAAGTCCAAATATGGAAGCGCTACCGTTGCCAGACGCATTCCAGGGGGAACTGTTACTTTCAAACCTGTTGCTCTTTCTTTTGACATGTGGTAAACAAAAGCAACTCGATCATTTTTGACTTGTAAATCGAGTCGTTCGATTGCGCCGTTTAGCGCCGGCCTGTGTTTCTCTAGGAAGTCAAGACTCACTTCCGAATAGTTTTGCCATTTTATTAGGCACAGTGCCTCTGTCAAGGAAGGATAGTTTTCAGATGACTCGAACGAATAAAAATAGATTTCGAACTCATCCTGAAACGATATTACCGTAATTATTCATAATCATCACTATTCAAAAAAAGATGAAAGATACTTCAATCAGAACTCACAAACAATATAAAAATACCATTTTGTCTCCAGGTTCCATTGTATGAGTAGATCGCTACTTCTAGAGTCGGATCATTTGCTCTCCATCGGGTATAGTTGTTGAGGACACCATAAGCGAACATGTGCTCAGGCCAATCACTCTTAAACAAATCCCGTAATTCAGTCCACTCGTGGGGATGAATCGGAACAAGTGTATCGTTTGCCATCGCCAACAAGACTGATTGATTTTTTTTTGTGCTCCCAAAACAAACACAAACCGTAGTGGCAGGATCTGTCAGTGATGTTTTGTGTGGCACTAAAGCATAAGTGTGCAGGCTGCTTTTCGATATAAAAGAAGGAGAAGTTGTTTCTGGTTGGCATTTTACGCTAGAAGGATTTTCTTCGAAAGAAATTTAAATAGGTATTTAATATTTTACATGCTACAATATGAAACCATAATCGGATGAATGTTTGAATACGTTATATATGAGCAATATGAAATTTGAGGAGACGGCCGTTAGGGAAACCCGCGGCAAAACAAGTTGTGAGTTTCGAGATAGTGTGCATAAGAAATTGTTTAGTAAAAGTTTTTTGGAAAGATTGTAAAATTTATTACCTTCTATCTATTTTAAACACAGTGTTTCTGAAGATGGCTGAAGTTCAGTAAACCGAAACGTAAAAAACAGCAGTTTTTATTTTGTCTTACATAAATCATTAAAAAATATTAATCAAAGAAAACCATAGAAAAGTGCGGTGATGAAAACCAAACAACAGAAGTTTCTTTCACAATAAATTTAACGACAAACAAACAAGGCATTTGGTCATTTTGATCTCGGTCACAATTTATCTATTTATTCTACTCAATATATACAAACTTAAGTAGGTAATCTCTTCATGAAGATACACATCTTGATGTGTCCAGATTTCGCACATCCGCTAATCGTCATCCACCTCTCACGAAAGTGAGAGGTATTTTCTACATGTATACGTAGGTATTTTATGTTATTTACTATTTGTCTACATGTTATTTGGCGTTTTCCTCTGCAACGTTACAGTTCAATTTCAACCATCATTTCCTCGTTGCCATTTCGTAGTGGTTGTTGTTCCTGTTGATGATTGTTTTGAGTTGCTGTTGTAGCTGCCGACCCATTCGAGGTGTGATGATTGTTTGCTTTGGCTGTAGCTTTTATCTGGCGTTTTTAAGAGGGGAGCAACAAAAGTCATTACTGGCCGGTGTTAGAAACAAGTTGTTTACTTTTTTAGTAGATATACATCACATGCTACATGCTTCTCCTCCCTGTACGTACACAATTAGGACGCTGATTTGCCGCCATCATTAGCGCGAAATAATTTCAACTGACGTCCATGCGTCCATGCGTATACTGTTGCACTCACCTCCTTAGTATAGTTGGTGTAGTAAATATTTGTAGCTGTACTAGATAACGGTAGTACCGATTTAGATTTAAGTGCATTTACTCTCCAGCAATCTCGAAGAACTTTTATTCGTAAGCTATAATCTACAGTTTTTTTCATGCAATTCTGCTATCAGTATCGCTCGAGCATACATATATTAAGTGTAGAGGTACCCACATTGAAGATGGTGTTGATGTTGTTGATGACGCGTTTCGATTCGTTTAGTAGCTGAGTAGGGCCGATGACTTTCCGTAGCCGGGGATCTTTTGGGTGGGTGTGGGAGAGCCGTTTGCGAGTCGATGTTGTGAGTTATCGCGCCACGTGAGTGAAAGTATAAAACATTGTGTGTTAATTTTGGAAGTGGTGCATTTTGCACTGGGGACATGCATACGTTTGGCGCTCTAAATAAACGCCTTTCGTTATGCAACAGTAACCCGAAGCAAGCGAACGTTGGGGGGATTAAGCGAAGCTATAGATACTTTCAAATCTCCTACAATACTAGAGCGAACTATTGTGTAAGCCTTTGCGATTTTCGTTTAACAACTTGTTGAAACATCTAAGTAACATATTTCTATCCACTACACCAAGCGATTAGAAAGAGTGCAATATAAGACAAATTTCAATCACATAAAGACAAACTTTGGATAATACTATATTAAGCCAATTACCAAGCTGAGCCTAATCAGTTTGAAAAGTGTATACCCTAGTTAGGTTCAACGCATCTTCCGAAAAACAAATGCGTAGAAATGTTACCTCGTAATTTTTTAAGTTTTTGGGAAAAATTTGTTACCCGGACCATGGAATAATGAACATGAAAGAGCAATAACAAGCTTCAAAGTGTTTCATTTCTTTTTTAAAACTCATTTTTTTGTAATTAATTTCTTAGTGTTGAAAAGAAGGTAGTCGACTTGGCATGAAATAATTGAAATTTTACAATTTTTCTTTTTATGAAAAAATTAGGTCCTTGAAGCTTAGTGGTATAAGCGGCTCTAAGGTAGTTACAAGGAAACACGCTTAAAAGATTCCGTGTTACGAAGTTTTCCATATTTTTTCGAAGACAATGACGATCAATTCCATAAATTTAAGTTTGTCCCAATAAAAGATTGATATATAAAAAAAATATTAAGTAGAACAATTTCAAAATTGATTCTACTTTGATTTCAAGGACTAAAATTTTTTTAATAGGTACGAATTCCTCTATTTTTTTAGAAGTATCTCAGACATAGGTAGTGTATCAATCAAAACCAAAACGATAACGAAAACTACCTCATTTGGCCCTCAATGTTTTAGAACTGCTTTAGGCCTTGGATTTAGCATTTCATCAGACGTCAATTACTGATTTAAGCGGTAGCACAGATAAAAAAATAGGACACTCTAATATCATTCTTCGCAAAACAATGAAAGAGCTAGGCAATACCGACACCAGATAGCACCACTTTACGACTTTGAAAATAATAATTTTCATCATGGTAGCCGTTGGCTTTCATCTATTTTGTTTATCTTTTCGTGACAACTAGAAATAGATTTATCAATTTTTTTTGGCGAAAACGATTTCAAAGCTTAAACAAGGTTTTAAAATTATCATAAAGAATCAGAACGTTAGTAGATATTGAAGATGATCATCCGATCAAAATCATAGATTATATTTGCATAATTCATTAGAACTTTCATTTCATTAGAATTTTCATTACAATTTGTGCAACATCACAATGTCATAGGAAAACTGCATATTTTTTAAATGTTCAAAAAAGCAAACTAATGAAATTTCTTCTAGGTGTTCTGTCTGTTTGTCTGTGGTTGTAGAAATTAAAAAAATCATAAAAAAAATTAATTCAAGTGAACATTTAAGAGATCTGCTTCTAAATGATAAAAAAAAACCACCAGCAACAATTTTAAATCTAAATTTATTTGAAGGAGAATCAGTAAACATTCTTTCATAAAGTCTACTTGAAAAAGTCCCTTCCTGAGTTTGTTTAAAATAGTTTTCCAAATTGGTATGCAGTAAATTTTACCTAGGATTTTACTTTATATTTTTCCTATTTCTGTAGTTGTTTTAGAGTTCCTATTATTTGAAGATAATGAAATTATCTTTTGACCCCGCAAATTAAAACTAGGGTTTTTGATGACTTCATAAAGGGTGATACGGTCAAAATTTGGTCAATATTAACTTGACGTATTTCTTTCAATTTCGCATTTAAAAAACCTGCACACCCCTCATTTTGAAGGTGTGTGTGTAGAGAATGTTGCTCCTATTATGATTTTGGAATTCACTCTTCAGTTGTCTAAATGCCGTCCAAGGAAGAACAGCAGCGTATCAAAATTTTGCCTGCGCATCGCGAAAATCCGAGCTACTCGCACGCAAAGCTGGCAAAATCGCTAAAAGTTGCCAAATCAACCGATACAAATGTAATTAAAGTGTTTGAGGAACGTTTGTCGACAGCCAGGAAGTCTGGATCGGGGGGAAATCGAAAACCGGAAGCCGCTGAGACGACAAAGAGAGTTGCCGGTAGTTTCAAGCGAAACCCTAACCTCTCTCTCCGAGATGCCGCAAATAAGCTGGGTGTATCGTCTACAACCGTGCATCGAGCCAAAAAACGATCCGGACTATCGACTAACAAGAAGGTAGTGACTCCAAATCGCGATGATAAACAAAATACGATGGCCAAAGCGCGATCCCGAAGGCTGTACACGACGATGCTGTCGAAGTTTGACTGCGTGGTAATGGACGACGAAACCTACGTCAAAGCCGACTACAAGCAGCTTCCGAGACAGGAGTTTTATACGGCAAAAGGAAGGGGAAAGGTAGCAGATATTTTTAAGCACACGAAACTGTCAAAGTTCGCGAAGAAATATCTGGTTTGGCAAGCCATCTGTACCTGTGGCTTGAAAAGCAGCATTTTCATAGCTTCCGGGACTGTCAACCAAGAAATTTACTTGAAAGAGTGTTTGAATAAACGTCTGCTGCCTTTCCTGAAGAAACACGGTTGTTCTGTACTGTTTTGGCCGGATTTGGCATCTTGCCATTACGGTTAAAAGGCTATGGAGTGATACGCCGCGGAACCTAAAGAAGACCAAAAAAACTGCTAAGGACGAGCAGCAGTTCAAGGCAAACTGGCTTTCTGTGGACAAGGTGGCTGTACAAAATCTGATGGCAGGGGTTAAGCGTAAGGCCCGGCAATTCGGATTTGAAAAAACGGAAGCTTAACTGAATATTTTTCCTGAATTTTATACTTAAAATAAACTTGAAAAAGAAATTTAATTTGATTTTTTAAATAAACGATTTCAGCGATTTACACGCGTTTTCCCTTGACCAAATTTTGACCGTATCACCCTTTAGTTACCCCGTTCTACGTTGCACATCTTTTGAAAAGTTATTAGAACATACATCAAAATTTAATTATTCCAGAAGGCCTCCACCTTGATCCTAGAGAATGTCCCCTGGCTCTTGGATTGCTCCACTTAAACTTAAAAAAAGTTTGCTTACAATTTGTGCAACATCACAATGTCATAGGTAAACTGCATATTTTTTAAATGTGCAAAAAGGTTTGGTAGGCCAATCTAATGAATTTTCTTCTAAGTGTTCTGTCTGTTTGTCTGTGGTTGTAGAACTTAAAAAAATCATAAAAGAATTGAACTAGTAAA
This sequence comes from Uranotaenia lowii, assembly GCF_029784155.1. NCBI lineage: Eukaryota > Metazoa > Arthropoda > Insecta > Diptera > Culicidae > Uranotaenia > Uranotaenia lowii. Next base: position 192,232,533 of record NC_073692.1, on the reverse strand, counting down.
CATTCTTTCATAAAGTGTACTTGAGAAAGTCCCTTTCTGAGTTTGTTTAAAATAGTTTGCCAAATTGGTATGCAGCAAATTTTACATATGATTTTACTTTATATTTTTCCTATTTCTGTGGTTCTTTAAGATTTTCCATTATTTGAAGATAATGAAATTATCTTTTGACCTCGTTGTAAAAAAAAGCAAAGTAAAGCTAGGGTTTATGATGACTTCATACCATGTAAAGATGGTCAGTTTTAAAACCACGTCCGCTCCTGGGAGATTTAATAAAACTTCTATACAACACAAAGTATCACAAGAAAAGTCATGCTCCAGAAGGTTCTGCGGAAAAATGGTAAGATCTTGACAAATTTGAAAGTTATCTATCAAGTTGATTTAAGGAACTTAACTGGGATTGATAAATACACAAATAACCTCATCAAGCAGAACAAATTTCAAAAATTGTTTCATTAGAAAAACAGTATTATTTCTCGTCCTGTATGAAAGCTTACACGCGCTTCAAAAGTCACAACAAATGTATGAAAAACAAGTACACAATACGGGCTTGCTGAAACTTATCCCTTTTAACAATAAATAAGATTGATTCGTTTCGTGGTTTTTGAACAGAACTTTTATCGCTGTCTGAAGAATATCTCGTATGAAACATAGATCAGAACAAGGTAATGTTTGAAATAGAAAAACTTTTTCGAAATTCATCATTATCTGCAATAAAAGTGCCGATTATATGCATGTGAAATTTTAACAACCCTTATCAAACTCGTAAAAAAATTCAAAAAAACAGTTCAAAACTACTAAATTATTTCTGAGTTTCTTCAAAGCATCTAAAAGGCCCGTATGAATATTATCAAAAAAAATATTTTATGCATCTCATTACCTTTTTTATACATAGGTACAATATGCTGACAGAATATGGGAGAATGTCTTCAATTGCCATTGAAGGTTACAAATTTATCTGCCTCAAATTCTTATCAATCTTCCTGATAATCCTGATCCTGATTTTGTTTTTTTCTCTTGAAACCGCATTTATGTGACCAAATTTCTTCAAAAGTCTTGAAAAGGTTCCTGAGGTTCATTTTGTTCCTCCGAAAAACCAAGTTGATTTTTTATGGCCGTCTAGGTAGCTACTCGGAATTTACTTCAAAGGCTTATTACAGATCGAAAAAGGTTCTTAATTTATTCTGTGTTATTTTTAAATTGTTAATATTTTTAACTTTTGAAAAAATTTCATACGGTGTTATTTTATCAACCTTCTAATTTGCGTCTTGCTATACTAAAAACAAGTTCTAAAAGGGTTTTTTTTAGTGAAAACTCTCTGAAATTGGAAAATTATTTAATAATTGTTTTTTAAAACAAGTGTTTAAATATTAATAAAAGCAAAAAAATATCGGATTTTAGCAAAGCGTAACTTCTTTTACCTGCCCCATTTCCCATCTTATTCTTGCAAGGCTTTTTTAAAGAAATTCCTGAATTTTTCGAGAGAACAAAGGTGAAAGTCGGGTAAGACGGACACCCTGAGGTAGAATCGCTATAGAAAATCAGATATTGCTTTTTTCATCGCAGTTTTCGTGCAGATGGGCAGTTTAGGTTGTTTGCTATCGCATTAACCATTAGAGTTAGAAAATTTCCTGTTGACTGTTTTTATAGCTATTTAAAACATGCTTGCAAATTACACTTTTCAAAATTGGTCGGGTAAAACGGACACTGCTCAGAAAAGGTACATTTTGCTGCAGAAAATGCTGTAAAAGAACATTCTTTTGTGAGTTAAGTATTTGAAAACGTTTTTAAACCAAAAGGGAACCAACTGAGTCCTAAAGCGAAACAGCGTGATTTCAGAATTCCCTATTTTATAGGCGTTTTCTTCACCGGAGATCCTGTTTTTACAGTTTTTATGGCCTTTTTGAGATGGTAAGAGCTTTTCCACCGAGTATTGCTCTTGCCGATGTCTTTTGAAGGCCTATGGATGATCAAACCGATTAAAATTTTAAAATACCTAGAGAAACTTATGTGTCCGTTTTACCCGACCATGAGGTATCTTACCCGCCTTAGAAACTTTTTTTCAAAACGTTTGTTGTTCAAGCCTTTTGACCGAAATTCGCTGATGTTCCTCAAGATGGTTAAAAAGAAGCCTTATAAACACTCCACCATTTAAAACGGTTGAAATTTTCGAAAATTTTGCTAGTTGTAAACTATTTTATGAGAAGGAAAAATTACATCACATAAGAGCAAACGCACCAATAAGTGAGTATACGCGGCCCGGTTTTGCTCATTTCAGCGGACCGGTTTTAGGATACACACTCTTACGCGCACCGGGCGGTAGCATAATTATATTTTCAAATTTAGCATTGCACTGAGAAAACTTTTGAAGAAAATCTTAATCTTAAATTAATACGGTCCGAGTAAATTTTCGGAGTCGTCAGTTTTTTTGCTAAAATTTCGATTAATGTTGGTCCTAATAGGGCCTGGGGGTTGTTGGCAGTTGTTCGACGGGTTAGCTGCTATCCGTAACGTGACGTCAAAGTCTACATCCTGGTTGAACATGCCGTACAGCAGCAGCAATTGCCTTAAGGCCAAGCAGCTTAGACGACCAGCAATCGGGTCCGATGACGGATGCAGCAAGAACTTCTTAGCAGTTAGCAGGATGTTTGCTTCGCTTGGCCTCGTCATCATATCTATAGGACACCGTGGTTGTTTTCGGCGACCGTTTCAACTTTGATCCTTTCGGCAAAGAGTTGAGTTTCCCTTACGGTGTTTCCAATTCCGTGTCACCCGTTTGCTGGATTGTGATTAAAAACTTATTGAATTGTATAGGACGACTTGATTGAATAAAATAAGTTCAGATAAGAATGTATTTTCGAATTAAGCTCGATTTTGCTTTCAAAACGCCGGGCACTTATATTTCCTAACACATGGACCCGAAAAACAAAATTCAACAAACTAAACAGTTCAACTAAAATTCAACTTTATTTATTTATTATATTTCTATTAAAATTATACTTTTCTTAAAAATCATCAACTTTTTTCTATCCAACGTGTTGACTGAAATAGTTGCTGCTCCGAAAAACTGGGTCCCATTAGTTGCAAACTTATTGAGAGACCTCGTTTCGAAAGCCGAATCGGTAGGGACAGTACTGGAATGCCACCCATATTGGCCGGTTGGATACAAAAATCCTGCACAGCGCACTGGTCTCGATTATTATTACTCCATTAAATCTTCAGCAAGCAATCGTCGGGCTTGAAGGGCTTTTCGGAAATATTTCATGGAATTAGTTTTTGTGCAATAAAAAAAAGTTTCTGCCCAAGATGCGATTTTTAACAACTCTGTTGAATCCTTCGGCTCGTGTATGTATGTCAAAGTGGTTCGCTTCCGTCATACCGAGCCATATTGCTGGCCACTTCGTATTGATTCAGAATCGAGTAAACAACGTCGTTTGTTTAATTCTGCTTAAAACGGTAGAATTGTTTCAGTGCATGTTTGCTCTCGCCCCTTTCTAGTGAGCAAATTTGGTGATTTTGTCGGTCCCGACGGCAACGGCCCTATTTTGCTCACCTTCATACTAACCCCCGGTGCGGTATAGAAGTGATTAAACTCGCGAGCATTTTCACTTTGCTCGCGATTGCTGCGGATGCCCTAATAGATCTTCAAAGTTTTTGTTTGTTTTGTTTATTAGGAGACCTTGCTTGCTATAAATAAACAAAGGGTCTCGAAGTTTTTATATACTTAGGCGAAAATATTCCCATCATTAGATTTGTGCCAAACATTGTAATTTTCGAAATATTGAAAGTGTACGTTTTACTCGCTGTGTCCGTCTTACCCGACTTTTCCCTACATATTTTAGTTATATAAATTGATCTAAAGTTGCTTTTAAGAAGCCTTTAAAATTGAATCATTTTCAGAGATAACTTTTAAATTGAAGCCGTTTATATCTACACCTATAAGCACGTTAGGAATTAATTTTAGAACCCTATAGGGTAAGTGAGCCTTAACTTGGCATGCTCCTAATCTTGGCATGCCAAAATGCATTTTGGTGATTTTCATGTCAAACATACGCCTAAAAATGAAAAAAAAATTAAACATAAAAGGAAATCGCATACGGCAAGATTCTGCATAGCATTTGTCCACGATTGAATCCAAATGACTGCGTAATAATTTTTTTTCGCATGACAAACTGCAAATAAAATTATGATCTTCGGAAAAAATCTAAAATGAACCTACCTTGCTAGTGCATCTGCCATCTTCGGATTGAGTTTAAAAACACACTTCTTTATGGTAAAATCACTAAAAATTACCGTTGGTTGCAGCAAAACATGGCAAAAAATATAAAATTATAACTTACTCCAAACAACGTACATTTTCTATCTAGAATTCAAGAAAATATAAATATATTTTTTGCCTAATCTTGGCATGCAATTCCACAAATAGAAGTATGCATGTATGTGTGAAAACGACATCAGCAGGCAGTCGGCAGCCGGCGGCAGTTCGTCGGCCGACGGTGCACAGTGGTCTGGAAATTGAAAAGCCGGTCGAAAGTAAAATGAATGATTGAAATAAATTAAAAATATTATGAATGTATTTTGGCCTATAATCAATTTATTTATCCATCAAGCCGACTCAAGCGTATTTGGCATCTTAGTTGGAAATATAATGCTACAAATTGAGCTGCTCTTTTATGGTTAATTTCGAGAACTTTTTTTCTCAATAGAAGTTACCTCTTAATAAATTAATATACCGGATCCGAATCCGAATTGATATCTTGGATCTCAATGTTGAAGTTATTATATCCATACCCAAAAAATTCCACGTTTGGAAATAAGGTTTCACGTATTTTGATTAAATTTGATTTGTTTTGAAGATGAACATTTGCTGCATATGTGTCGCTTTGTTATAAAGCTCAAATTATGACACTCTAAATATTATGTTTATTTAAAAAAAAAAAATGCACTGCAATGTTGAAATATTATGTTGTAACGAACTTAAATTTATATTGTTTGCAATTTCATGTGAAATCATAAATAATATTTTGACCAAGTTTGTTTTTTATTATAGATCACTGTGCATCAGCATGAGGTGATGACGTTTGTTCTCTGTAGGAAAGGAATATGCGAAAGAAGCGCTGCCGAGTTTGGGTGATGATGTTGCATGAGTGCGAGTGAGATGCAGCTTGAATTTCACCCAGCTTTTGAATTTGCTTTTCGCTTCCATTGCCTATAGTTTCCAAACGAATGAGTGAGATGCAATCTATTTCTATCAGGCTGGCTGGAGTGAGCGAAAGTTTGTCTTGTTTTGCTATCCCGGTGTACGCAAACGATTGCTAGAAAATTCCTAAGGGCGACATTTTAAATATGTATGATTCAAAGAATCGTTCGCTGACTTAAGTTTTAGCTTTAGCTTGCTTCTTGCCTCGATCATAATGGTTTTTAAAATGTCGGTCCTACTTTTATGGGAGTGGAATAAAAAAAAATGAACATTTACCATCTTATGTTAACCTGTTGACTTCAATGGAAATAGATCTATCATAATTGCATGTTAAAGATTTAGCAAACGGTTTGTTTGCTGGATAATTGCACATATTTGTGTTAACCAATGTAATAGTTTGGAACTTATAATAGAAATTATAAACACACAAAAACTGAAATAAACAAGTAAAGCTTTTTTACGCAAGATTATAATTCTACATGCAAATATCAATTATGAAAATTGATTGACATTTCGCACTTCCGACTTTTTGAAAACAATACAGAACATTGATGTGCTTCCTTCCGGGATATTTTCAATGAATTCGTGGAGGCTGTTGTTGTATTAGTGAGGCAAGTATTTCCTAGAGACGGCCAATTTAAGGAACTCATAAAGGGCCAAAATTCGGCGCGGGGGCTACAATAAGGAGCATTTCAATCAATAGTTTGATCAGGTTTATCTCAAATTATCAACCGCTTTCTAGCAAGGACATATTTTTACTGCATTTCATGCTAGTAAGCAATCATATTTGTCGAAGGACTTTTGAAGGTACACATTACAGGAAGACTACAATCATGGGAAATCTAGTCAACCATGCCTTAGGGGCCAAGATTGGGTACATTCACCCTATTCTTCGTATTCGATTTCGTTGCTGCCTTCGAAAAACTTGTGCAGAATACAGTTTTATAAAACTTTACCCCATCTATAGAGGGATTAATAAAAAAAATAATTATATTTCTAATACACCTTTTTTATTGTAAAACTTCTTCGAAAACTCCTAGAAGATAATCTATAAAACAGAAAAAGTTATAAGCGATGACCATGTTTTGTTTCTTCCATTTTTGACCATTGTGCGCACAAGAGAGTGTTTTTGAATTAGTTACATCAAGCTCTTAATTTTGTCTAGATTGGTTTATATCTTATTGTCTCGATTAAAAATAAATAGCATTTATTTGAAACGAATGGTAATAAAACTATCAAGTCGTTCAAAAAATTATTGGCTTGTGTTTTACAAAATTTTTTGGTTACAGGTGATGATTTTTTTTAAAAAAAAACCTATACTATCTATGTTTTGATAAGCCGAATTGAAAAATCTGTTAAGTGATATACAACATCTTTGGATCCCTTTGATTGATAAAAAGAATCTAATCTATCAGTGAACCGTTAGAAAAGTGAGATAAATAACGAGTTATAGCTACACGCTTTGATGGGCAATTCTAACTGTGTTGTTTATTCGGTAAAATAAAAATCACTAGCCAAAACAGCGACAAAACAAAAACAATAACACACAAAGTGATTAGTTGAGCCAGGTGTTAGCTATGCTAGTAGGTATTCTAAAAAAGCTTAATGTGTAAACAGTCTATACGGTCCCAGAGCTACACACTACATCCGACTACTACTGGCGCTTCAGATGGTCAGCGTGTTGACCATTTGGCGTTCCCATTGCGCCGGAACTGGTTGCCACCGGGGTTGTTGAGTTTTGGTTATTTTGATGGCAGCCATTACTGATGGGATTAGTATCTACTACTAGCTTATTACCGTCTGGAGTAGTCGTCAGGGTTCTTACTTTGAAACATTTGATTCGGAAATGGTTGCACATCTCCCGTACGATTCCTTGGCCATAGTGGATGTGGACCACGGTCACGAGCAGGGCTAGGGCGTACAGCAGATACTGCTCATGTTGTGGCCCCAGTTCCGGTAGCCCTAGGGCCGAATACGGGACTATGCAAATCAAAGTGGCCCCCGCTAGCACGTGTAGTAACGCGTTCCAGAGGTCTGCTCGGGTATCCGACATCTGGGATACTATCAGCCGGCACTGTCGAGAAATGGAATGATGATTAGTAAAAAAAGGAAGTTTAACTATAACCAAATCCTACATTTATGTTGGAAAATATCGTTCCACTGAGAATAATAAACATCCTGGGTTCCAAACTAACAATACTGTTCCGCGAGAATAATGCCCACACCGTACTGATTACGAAAAGAGCCAGCAGTGGGATTAGGGGCCGGATCGCCTCACCGAACGGGCGCAATTTACCGGTTCTATCACGGTAGGATCTGAAAATAAACAAACGAATTTAGTAGAACTTATTTTACCAAGTACGGATTTGAATAGCTGGGAACATACTGATTCATAATTTAAAAACATATGTCTAAAAGTATCCAAGTAATGAAAAAATGTGTAATCTGTACAAACAACATTAAAAAAGTGTTTTTTAAACGAAACTCTGTTTATGGCTTGACAGATTTATCGTAATTCAATTCATTTCATTCATTCTGTAAAAATCTACAACATAATTTAAGGTTTTCCTCATCAGAAAACCTTTCAGTGGCGTTTGTATCTGGTTTCAGTTAGTCAAACATTCAGTTGCTTCGGCTCGACGACGATAGAAGGTCTCTAATCCAAAGATTTTCTATTTAGTTTCCGGTCCAACTACCTCCGTGATCGACCTTGCCATAGATTACCAACTAGATAACTTTTCAAATCGTTCCCGACTCGGCAACCTTCCAATGAAACCGATCCGACGACCTTCAAGGCTTTGGCCTGACAACCACTAGATTGAAGACCTTCTATGGCCACGATCCAAGGACCGTCTAGGCTAGGCGATAGAAATGCTGCCGAAATTGGGTTATGGTTTTGCATGAGTGCAAGTGCGATGCAGTTTAAATTTCACCCAATTTTTGACAGATATTACGGGTTTTTCTTAAGGAGAAAAGTAATAACTTTTCGATCACATCGCCCATGGTACGGAACTTGCGAAATTCCAGCTTGAAGACCTTCTGTCGGTGATTCTACTTTTTCTTTTAATTCTGGATCCATAAGCTATTGTAGCCCTTTCGGCTAGTGGAAAAGAGACCTCGTGTCTGCAGTTAAAATTTCACCCAACTTTTGACAGGTCTTAAGGGTTTTTCCAAAGATCTCTAAGCACCGAGATAGTCGGGTTGTAGTTTTCTCGAACAAATCGTTGGCGACGCCAACACAATCTTTATGGTGCTGCCGCTCTGCGAGATGGGATCTAAGCTTTGCAGATTTCTTTTCAAGCATTGCAGCTTCGCATTTAAGCTTTGAGTAAAAGCACATCATCACACCTAAACAGGGATTTTCAAACGTCACTTCGCTTACACCATGATTGTGTTTATATTGTTTACGTTAATATAAATTGCACTGGTGCACGAGTGTTCGTGAAAAGTGTTTAAACTAGAGGTTGAACCCCAACCCGTTAACCCTTATTGTGTTTTCGTTTGTTAGCAGTGGCAACCTAGATATCCACGAATTTTGCCCTAACTGCTGTCTTTGTGTTCGTTTATTAATTCAGAACGCCTCCAGTTTTGCCCGAGGTTTGAACCTAAAGCAGGCGGTTGCAACCCGTAGAAGTTGTCAGTGTTGCATAAGGGTGAGTATAGCAACCGTATATTTATTTGCATCGTCCCGGGTGACGATTTGTTTTGTTTATTCAGAAAAGTTTTGCCCTGCACCAGTGGACAAAACGAAAACGGCATTAGTTGACGCCTGTGCTCAAAACTGTTGACATGCTTAGATGAATGTGGAATAATTTTCCATTCAATGGCTACATTTCACGTTACCACCATTGCTACCGATCAGTCTAAATAGCAATCTGTAACTGACTGTCGAAAAAAGTCACTTCAATTTCGTACCCGTGAATATGAAATTTTTAAAAACTCAGTCATCTAAACTCGGAGATCATGATAGAGTTTGAATACATTTTTTTTGCGGTTTTTGATGCCTGGGCGTTATTTGACGCCTACAAACAATGCATGACGGGGTTCTCATTATTTTTCTTCCAGGTCATAGATTTTGCGATGCCAGGCAAATGTTTGACGTTTTGTATTTAGGAAAAAAAACGTAAACAAAAAGGTGTAAATTTTAGATAAATTTAAAACTCATTTTACTACGGCTTTTTACTTCAGAGATCTCTTAAAAAGTAAGTAGAATCATCTTTTCTAGTCTTCTTCTAGTGTTTTAAATATTTTTTGAAAAAATATTGCTAGATACGAAGCGATAAATTGAATTTCAAAAACTGGTGTTTTTCTTGCGATTGAAAACACACGTAAGTGTTTTAAAAGTTTTTTTTTAATGAAAAAGTGATATTCTCACAAAAACTTTTATTAAAAAAAATATTGGAGGTATTTATAAGCTTAATTTACGAAAGTTCTGTTTTGGAAAGCATTCTAACGAGAAAAAACCCTGGTTGAAAAAACAGGGATTTTATCCTGTTTTCTGTTAACCAAAGTAACAAATTTGATGGTTTTTCTGGAATCAACGGAGTGTTTGAATTGTTTATTGTACTGGAAAAAGATTTAAAACTTATTAGATTTTAATAGATTTATTTAAAGGTTGTATTTCATTTATGAAAAATGCACTTCTGAAATGTCTGCTCTTATGTGAGATATATGAATCAAATGTATTTCCGTCGGCGTGTCTTGCAAGGACCTTCTCATGACAAAATTTTGCTCAATAATTATTAAAAAATAACATAAGGGGCTAATTTCCTTTTAATTATATGTCTGTTCCCAAAAGCTTCCCAAATTCTCTAAACTCTTCTATGGAGGACTTTGTGGCGTTACTGTTTGATTAATATCTCCCATCAAGTAAAAATCGTTTTAAGAGGCATTTTATAATTCGGACAACACCTAGCAATACAGAAAATGGTAGTCACGTTAAGTTGATTTCGCAAATGTCCAGACTCTATTGCTAGAAATTCGGAAGAAAAGTTCTTCAACTGTCAGGTAGAATAGAAACTACATCCTAGGGTGAGTGCTCCTACTTTGGACCTAGAGCCTACTTTAGTCCTAAAACGCCTAAAATCGAAAATAACTCATTTTGTTTGCATAGATTCAAGAAAATCCCATGCAAATAATAATCTCTTATTCTTCCTTTATCCTATTATACCGCTAAACGCCATATAAAGTAATTCTAATGAAGTTTTCAACGTTTTAAAAAAAATTTTTTCTCTTTAGTGGTGAAACAGACAACTCAATTAGTGGGAATCATTTCGAGAAATCAGAGAGAATTAGAATAAATCACATTATTTAAAAGGAAAAGCCTAATTTTAAGGGGGGGGTAGGGTCTAACGGGTAAAAAAAAAACACCATTTTCACGATTTTTTTCTAGAGCTATCGTTCAAACAAATGTATTCAAATTTTTTGCACTATACAAAGCATTGTTAAAAGAACATTTAGTAATTTTTTCGTAGAAAAATATTGAAAAATGAGCCGGTGACGGAGCACTTTCGAGGATGCCTTTTAGAAAACAGGATTTGCGGTGGACACTGTATCTCAGCACAGAATCATCTGAAGTCAAAAAATCAGAGCAAAATATTTTAAATAGATGTTTTTCTGGACCCCAACGTTTTTATTTAACTTTAAAAAATTTTTATGAATTTTTTGTGGCTGTTTTAAGTAAAAACTACGATTTTTCACGAAAAAATCCGACATTTTTTATCTGTAAAATCTCCCCAAAGTAAAAAAATAAAAAAAGAAAAACGTTGGGGTCTGGTATTTTATATGTAGAAAACATGTTCCAAATTTGAAAAGAATCGGTGAAGTAGTTTTCAAATGACGATGTCCACAAACTTTAAAAATGTGCTTTCAAGAAAAACGCGTTTGAAGTTTCTGCTCTTGCTTTCTTGCAGTATTAGATAGGAAAAGATAAAGGCCTATAATTTCTACAGTTTTGCTTCAATTGACTTGAAAGTTTGATACAACATTCTTGAAATGTTTTACAATAAGAAAATAAAAAAATAAAAAAAAATCGATTTTTTGAAAGTGTTAGACCCTAACCCCCACCCCCCCCCCCCCCCTTAAGTTAAGGGTTGCATTACTAAATACAGCATCGATCAATGCTTTAGTAAAATGCTACAATAATGCTTAAAAGCATTAAAGCAAACTTGTGTAGTGCCAATTCAATGCTTTCAGAGAATGCCATTAGTTATTCTGATTTAGAACTACATATGAAGCATTTCAGAAAGATTATGGTGCAAAGCTGATAAAATGCTAGTTGCATTTTGAAAGAGTGGTATAATTCTGTTGTAATACATCGTAACTCATCTTTAAATGCTATAAAAATGTCCATCTTTAGCAGAAATTGGGGGTTCAAGTTACATCGATAAGCCGTTATATCTTTTCCGAAAATTCATGATATATACCCCTTTTTTCCATATCCCACGTTTCTTTTATACGTCCAATTACCTTCGAAAATTCCAAAACTTAAGTGCTTATGGCATGGCCGGGGGGGGATTTGGGGTTTAACCCCCCCCCCCCTCCCATGAGGATCCAAAAAAAGCAAGCGAGGTATTCTACTTTGCATTCAAAATTTTAAATTCCGTATCAAATTATGATAATAGAAACAGGTTAATCAAGAGTAACAATCTAGACTAAAACCTAATGCCAAAACCTCAAAAAATTATCCCAAGTTTCAAATTCTGCTACTTTCTGGACTTCGCTTATAACAACTGATCTGATCTGGAATTAAGATTCGGGAATCGTATTATTTTAGAAAAAAAATTTAGATGCAAGCAAATTAAACAATCAACAAAAATTGTTGAGGAATTCAAGAGATCACGAACTTAAGATTGCTTGTCAATTTCATTTCCAAATTTCAAATTTTTGATCAAAATAAGTTTGTATAGTATAGTTCAGTATAGTTCAGCTAGAAATCACAAATAAAAAGTATAATTTGAGTTAATTTTCTAAGTCTTGTTTTACGGAAATGTTCAAGAAACATGTACCTGATCTTCACGTTAAAAAATCTGCACAAAATTCTATATTTTCTCGGTGTATTGTTTAACATTATGAACACATTAAGGATCGCAAAAAATCTAAGGCATCAAACACAAAAGTTTGGGATTTTATATTTCAGAAACCAATAGACAAAATTATGCTTATTTACTTAATATATTTGAGTAACGGGAAGTGTTATGTTAAATTTTTTAGAATGAGGTTTCATTATAAGATACATAACATTTTAATACTAGCAGCAAGCGAAAAAAACGAGTCAATATTAGGGTTTGATTTATTTTCATCAAAGGTTAAAATCTTTGAGTTTGCAAAAGAGCTTAGAGATAAGGCTTGTTTGATTTGAGTATAGAAAAAGTTTTTTTTAAAGAAATTGAAGGCTCTCCTTAAAAAAAACTTATTTTATGCTCAAATCATCTATGTTTGATCTACCAGACTCTTAAACAAATTCAAAGATTTCAACCATAGATGAAAGCGAATTAACGTCACTTTTGAGGTTTAAGACCAATTTTCTGAAGTTATAATTTAGTACAAAAACTTTCGAAGTAAAAGTACTTAAAAATGAATAATCATATACAGTACCGTTCTTAATTGTATAGAAATTGGAAGCACGCGCACTGTCACTTCAACTTTGAACTTCCATATCTTTTTACTCTGATGATATTTTTCGATCAAATTTTCTGCGTCAGATAGATCAACTATCACACTATTATATCACAAAATTTGAGCTTTCTGGAGTTTGTGCGGCCTGAGAAACAGTAATTCTACGAAAATAGGACTTTTTGGACTTTTCTCATTCAAACTGCAATATCTCTGAAACTACGCTACATTTTTATTGAAATTTTGCACAGTGATTGTTGAAATATAAAGCTAGCATGTCTGAAGTTTTCGAAAAGTTCTATCGATGAGATCAAAAGTTACGCGAGGTGCAATATTTCAGGCATGAACCTAAAAATGCGATTTCTATAGAATTTTGGACGATTCATGAAAACAATATCGTTTCCTCCACCAATCAGACAAAAAATGTCTGGCAAAAGCAATGAAGAAAAGAAAAAAGTGGAATAAATGATCCATTTGTGTTTTGAAATCAGAATCTCGCGATATTGTATTGATTTTTTGGTTGAAATAGATTTACCAGTTGTTAAAAAGAGAATATGATTTTCCTATTGAAACATTCGTCCAATATTCTATAGAAATCGCATTTCTAGATCCATGCCTAAAATATTGCCCCTCGCGTAACTTTTGATCTCATCGATAGAACCTTTCAAAAACTTCAGACATGCTAGCTTTATATTTCAACAATCACTCTGCAAAATTTCTTTAAAAAATGTAGCGTAGTTTCAGAGATATTTCAGTTTGAATGAGAAAAGTCCAAAAAGTCCGATTTTCGTAGAATTACTGTTTCTCAGGCCACACAAACTCCAGAAAGCTCAAATTTTGTGATATAATAGTGTGATAGTTGATCTATCTATCGCAAAAAAAATGATCAAAAAATATCCTCAGAGTAAAAAGTTATGGATGTTCAAAGTCGAAGTGACAGTTCGCGTGCTTCCAATTTCTATACAATTATGAACGGTACTGTAGTTACAAACATATCTTTTTTTGTATTCGTGCATTGTTGGACACAAACATCATGAGTAAAAATCAGGAATCTAAGTAAGCTTCGCTCGTTCGAAGATGTATTTGTCAGTCATTTCCCAAAATGTTCTACATCATCATGAAGTTAAAGAAAAAAGATTGGATTACAAGCGGCAAACTGTGAAAGTTCCGATTAAGATCAATCTATTTTTTTTTTGTTTTCAACTTTGCAAATTGAACATTATCACTTCAAACCCGAGTTCTATTGAATCATATGAAGCGTTTGGCAAGGAACTCCACGATTCATTCCTCCATCTTGTTCCTGTGTCTTTTGTATTTTACATCACATGGTTGGCCTGGTCGAAGTAGTATATATGCAATGTATGTTCTATGATCTATGTATCAGATATCTACTATATTGAAACGAAAAATGAGGAACGCAAATTTATCATTTTGCAGGATGCCTTCAACTTTTTTTCCATGTAGGTGTTAGAAGAAGAAGAAGAAGAAAAAGAGAAGATACAAACCAATGAGAACATTGTTGAAGCTTACAAATTTGGTTTGCATTCCCTGAAAAAATTGCATGACATCAAAATAACCGAGATAAAAATGAAATTTTCGAAAGAAAAAATCGTTACGTAACGATGAGCATACCTCCCCCCTCCCCTATGTCACAATTCGTAACGCTCGAGTTTACTCCCTCCCCCTAGGAGCGTTACGTAATAATCGGATGAATGGATGCCCCCTTATTTCATTCTAGTCTTGATAATGCCGAAATGAAGTTTACAAAATGTTAATCATCTATCTAGTTCAAAATTATCAATGTAAGCTGTTTCAAGTACTAGCCATTTCTCGCCATTGTTATGAACAATTTATTTTGATCTGAAGTAACTTGTTTTCTGCAACTGATGGCTCAATTCGTTCAAATTTGAACAACTCGGTGTTGATATTTTTCTGTTTTTTTTTTAACTTTTGAGGCAAGGATTTAATAAGAACGTAAAGTTCTTAATGATTGACAAATGGGGATTTTTTTTTATTATCTGACGGGTTTGCGCCGGGGGTCTTCAGATTTTCCCCAAAATTGAAAATTTGGTTCATTTTTGCGACTTAAAAACACATGTATTTTTTCAGAGTTCTAACATTTTTATTTTTTGAGTTAGCTTCGGTTAGATTTTTTTGTCAATAAAAAATAACCTTTTTTCAAAGCTACATAACTCTGTTATTTTTCAACGGAAATTAAAAAATAGCACATCAAAATGCATTGAAATTTTATCAGCTTTCCAAATAAAATAGTTGAAAAAAGATAAATACAGACCTTCAACATGAAAAGCTGTAAATAAAATTTAAATGGCGTCTAAAAGTACCGTCTGCACCACCGAATATTTTGCAAAAAATACCATTGAATAGCTCAATTTATGATGCAACTTTCATCTGAAGACACCAAAGTGGGCCATCAACTCCTTGAAGAGTTATGAAAGAAATAATGACGATAAATCTCTTTTTTTGCATCGAAAACAAACAAGGGTCGAACAACTGCACTCACATATGGAGATAGCGCGCACTTCTAACTACATGGAAACAAAAGAACTTATCAAAGCAGGTAAAAAACACTACTTTTTGAGCTTTGTAGACTGCCCCTACTCTCATAACAGTCCCATATGAATTTTCGTCATTTTAGGTCAACATAGGGATTCAAAATAAATCACTAAAAAAGAGGTTTTGTTCTACAAATTTCGAAAAAAATATCAATTTGTGGCTGTCCTATATGAAATATACCCGAATAACAGTTCCATATGTGAAATACCACGGATTTGGTTACTTTTCAATGCTTCTATCGACGAAATAGTCTTTGATTTATTGATTTGAATCATTTAAAAAATTTAACTCACTTGATGTCGAATGATGCACACGAGTTTTCGAAGAGAGGTCTGACTTCCATAGGAATGACTTCCTGAGCGAAAAACTATCGGATGCAATCAAAAATCGTAAAAAGATTCAACTTACAATGTGGAATTTACAATATTTTTCCAAAAGTATGTTTCTTTTTCTGAAAATTACATTTAGAAGTTCAAAAATGATAAAATTTAAGTCTTAGAAAGTAGATTTGAAAAATGTTTAAAATATGGTCGAATAAAAGTCCCATAATGAATAAAAATAGTGCTCTCGACCTTACCAATAACCCAATTTCGAAAATTTCAGGTCTTACGATTGATTATAACAACCTAGAAACGATTTTCGTTTATGCTGAAAGTGGTGATCTCAATTTAAGAATGTATTCCAAAACAGGAAAAGCTGATTTTCTCGCTTGCTTGTTTTTGCATATGGGACTGTTATGAAAGTAGGGGCGGTAGAGTGTTGCAGCTTAACTGACTTCATATTATATCCAAAAATCTAAAAACGTATTCGTTTATACCCAGTTTTGCACCAGGTCACAACAAGTTTTGCAAATTTTGCTATTATTTTTAGAAGTTTATGCGCTTAGTTTTGCATCCGTAATTTCGCAGATTTGATTTAAAATGGACACTGAAGATTCGTTTGTGAGCGATCGAGGTAGCAAAACACTGACGACGAATTATGTTCGTTCTAGTATGGTAAACCTCAAAACTGGGCGAATGGAGAAAACGAATACGGTAAAAGTATCATATTCTCAATGTCATATTACCTACAATGGGAATGATGCCTTCTACAGCCTGGGCTGGCCATACTGAGCTCTTCGATTATTTCTACGTTTGTGCCACACTCTTTGATTTTGATCAATGGGAAAGGATTTTGGTGGCCAGTGCTTAGCTCCCGATATAAAAACTATGTCCAGCACGTCTATATTTCATTTTTAATCACATTTTTGTGATCCCAAACACAAGGACTGAACCTTCTGCTCTTGGCATTGATTTTGCTTCACAATGATCTTTGATCGAAAAGTTAATAAGTTATATAGCATATGACCAGGTTGTAAAAGCAACTTTCCCATTATTTGTTATATCACATTAACAATACGATACTAAGAATTTTATTGAAAATTTAAAGTCAGTTATGCTGCAAACACTCTACAAAGCACGAAAAAGTAGTGTTTTTTACCTGCTTTGATAAGTTCTTTTGTTTTCATGTAGTTAGAAGTGCCCGCTACCTCCATATGTGAGTGCAGTTGTTCGACCCTTGTTTGTTTTCGATGCAAAAAAAGAGATTTATCGTCATTATTTCTTTCATAACTCTTCAAGGAGTTGATGGCCCACTTTGGTGTCTTCAGATGAAAGTTGCATCATAAATTGAGCTATTCAATGGTATTTTTTGCAAAATATTCGGTGGTGCAGACGGTACTTTTAGACGCCATTTAAATATTATTTACAGCTTTTCATGTTGAAGGTCTGTATTTATCTTTTTTCAACTATTTTATTTGGAAAGCTGATAAAATTTCAATGCATTTTGATGTGCTATTTTTTAATTTCCGTTGAAAAATAACAGAGTTATGTAGCTTTGAAAAAAGGTTATTTTTTATTGACAAAAAAATCTAACCGAAGCTAACTCAAAAAATAAAAATGTTAGAAATCTGAAAAAATACATGTGTTTTTAATTCGCAAAAATGAACCAAATTTTCAATTTTGGGGAAAATCTGAAGACCCCCGGCGCAAATTGTCAGATAATAAAAAAAAATCCCCAAATGTCAGATGAAAGAAAGAAAGAATGAATTGAGCAGTTTGATAAAAAAAAAATTACAGCTCAAATGTCCAATGTCTTGGTGATAGAGGAAAATCTCTTAAATCCCCTTTAAAACTTTTGAATTACTAGAAAACGCCTTAAAATACAGTTTTCTATTCAATTAGTTTGTAGAAGCACTATTGTTCTCTTTTAAACAGTACATTTTAAGAAATAATTTTAATTTTTGTGGAAAAAATACAAGTGGTACTGTTTTTATTTTGCACCTGTTTTCATATTTTTGGTCCTCAACGCCAATTGCTTTGTTCAAAAAAGTCAACTTATGCTTGTTTTATCCGTTGAATAATTTAAAATAAATTGTAGAAGAAAATTTTGACGATTATCAATCATTCATATTTTAACTAGCAAAACACATAGCGGTACTATTCTCGTTTCGCTCACTGTATTAGAAAACTTTCAAGATTTTTCTAATACCAAAGCCAAGAGATTTGGCTTTAACAGAGTACTCAAGACAGACTAGTGATGGCATATTAAAATAAAATAATATAGAATATAGTAATAGATGCACTTACTTGTATATGTTATAAATAATAATAGGATGACTAGTTATTAATCCTGACACGTAGAGGGTGATTTCGAAAATCAAACAAGGCTTCACGCCGAAGATTTCCATCTGCCAAATCTCCGGTCCCAGAATGCCGGTGATTCCCATCGTTAAAGATACTCCCTGCAACAAGAATATGTAAAACATTTTTGTGAATTTTGTGATAACCTAAGCTGTTTCATCAAGAACCTTACCCACATAACGAAATCGTAGCCCCAAGGCAGGAACATCACCCCGGTAAGGTACTTTTCCGCATGAGAAAGATAAAAGTTCAAATACGCATTGAGCATCACGAAATGCATCCTCAAAGGGGGCAGATCCTGTCTTCCGAACAGGCTGAACACGTACACCGGAATCAGCAGTGTCGAGTACGAATCCAGCCCATGATCAAAGAGTTCACCAAGGGGCCCGCTAGTTCCGGTCCTTCGAGCCTGCTTTCCATCTATACCATCTGTGAACGAGAGAACATTTTTATTAAATCTGATTTCTGAACGCTTTACCGAAAAATCACACCTAAAGTGTAGGCCACAAAAAGGTTAATGGCAGCCAAAACCCAAACCCATCCGGGAATCGGATTAGGGCTCGTCGATGCTGCCGTGAAGCCATAATCGTAGTAGCCTATGAGGAAGAAATTCACCACCGTGAGCAGGAATCCACTGAACGTGAGCAAATTTGGGGCTATCCATCGTGGAAAAAACTGCACCAACCAGTTCCAGAATGGGTGCATCACATGAACGCTGAGTATGCTGGTGTCTATACTGTTGTACTGTTGAAAAAATAAGTTAAATGTTACTTTATTGAGATTAAATGTTCTTCAGTAGAACTTAATGGAAAATTTAATGCGCAAATTTTGAAATTATCTTTGTAAACAGACGCGGTTCAGTCCCTTCGCCCAAGGGAAAACCTTGACTGTCGATTAACTCTTCTCGCGGTGGGTTTCGACATCTTCGACAACCTTCCACCGTAATTGATAAGTGGCAGAAGTGACGCCGGAATCGGGTTGAGTTCCTCGTTTCGATACGTTCTATCAACAATTCCATTCCCAGCTGGAATGGCATCAAGCGTGGAAACCAAAACAAAACTCGAGCCGTTCACAGGGTAGACACAATCAATCGATGTTATGTAGGTATAAGTTAGGCATCATCATCGGTCGGGTGAAAGGTTTCTGTATTGCGATTATTGAACTGGACCCGAGAAGAATATTTACGCACGATGGGGTTCTATTTTTAAAATAACTTGATAGCGTCAGGCGTTGAGGATCGGGATTGGGCAATGATCGTTTAGTAAAGTAAATATGAAGATAAGCTTTTTCTAATTGTTACTGCTTGTTGTTAGGCGGATTTAGAGAAAATGACTGATTATAATACTCATATGTAGAATCGTAATCTACCTTAATATGGTCCAAACCGGTTAGTGGCACAAGTTAAAAAAAAATCGGAACAGCTGAATTTTGATAAATTTCAGACCCCGTTAGTTTTTGGCAACACGCCCGTAAATTTTATGTTGCCAAAATTGAATGTTGCCAAAATCGAACGGTTTTTTTGTCACTTTTTTATTTTTATTTCAAATTAATCAAAATTGATGTAAAACATAAAATTAGCATTTTTTTTAAATTTGGCTTGATTATATTAGTTTAAAGCAGTAAAACATGGAAAAAATCATGTTTTTACTGTTTAAAGCTAATATAATTAGACCAAATTTAAAAACATAAATGCTAACATTACATTTTACATTAATTTTGAATCATTTTAAACGAAAATGGAAAATAAAAAAGTGAAAAAAATCGTCATTTTTTGATGTTGCCAAAATCGAACGGAGTCTGTATATGTATACATAATTTTGACGCCATGTGCTGATTGAAGACGATTACAAAAAAGAACGCGTTTTTAGGTTTCCCTTCATCAACTTTTAGTTTTTTTTAGTATAACAATAACTACAATACTCTCTGGAGCCACCTTTTTGAATTTGCGCAGCACAAGTTTAAGATACCATCTTTTACATACTCATTTCTTTAGGTTATGTTGTTTCTATTTTATTATTCATTAAGACACCACAGTCAGATGAAATTTGAATAAATATACAAATATACAAATTCGCTATACGTTATCGAGAGTGGGATATCTTACAGACAATTCTCAGTCTTCAAGAAGTTAAAATTTGTAGAACAAAAAGCAGTAAGTATACTTCACGAAAATTTTGATATACTGAACTAATCTTCCTTCTAGGTCGAGTCGAAAGAGCCAAAAACTTGACATTTTCAAAATTTTGGAGTTTGAAAGAGCCAAATTAAGGATTTATAGTATTTGTTTTAAAAACAAAAAAATCAAAATATATGAATGATCAATAAACATTAGGTTTACAAAAATAACTTTAAAACCATTAGTTTTTTTTTCTAACTCCAGGATTATTTAGAAGAATTTGGAATTGTTTCTTATTACCATTAAGCACATGGATTTTCTTCAGGATCGACATCTCTTCTAACATGGTTTAATTGTATATCAATTTTGAAACGTTGGCAAATATCGAATCAAGAAAGTTTTAAATCCAAATTAAGTTTAAATTAATACTTTGCATGATGTTGAAGGGAAAGAAAGAACATACTTACAAGAGCAGCATATTTATTTATTATTATTTTTTTTTATTTTAAAGAGATTTTAACTCCACAGGAGGCATTCGTCCCTAATGCAGAATATTTATAATGTCTACGGCATAGAAAAGCTTTTAAAATAACAAAGTAAAGGGAAATAAATTTTCTTAAAATTATCAAGTTTTTCAAAGATTTATCTAATCCTTTCTAAGATCCAGAAGTATGAGTATCCAGAAGTATCCAGAAGTATCCAGACAACTGGTAAAATTTAAAAAATTCATTACATCAAGCGATCGTGTCTTCAGAATTTCATGTACATATCTGGTAAATTCAAAAAAACTCATTTTATGTCACACGTGATACTTCACTATTGTTAGTCCAATAAAATGAAAAAAGATATTCAATACATTGTATATTATTCATCAATACTTGCTAATGCTGCTGCTGCTTGACCAGTATAAATCTATAATAATGTGATTTTATGGCCTTCAAATTCGTGATAAATAATAAAGAAACAGTTTATTTTAGGTTAAAATTTTTAAATGGCAAAATTAGTTCAAGGATACTTTTAAACTTTCAAACAAGTATTAATAAAAATAAATCAATGATGAAAAATTATTAATCGAAAATGAAAAAAAAAATTATGTTCGTTACTGAAACTTCGTTTGAAATGTGCTTTTGGTAAATATTGGCTGCACGCATCACATTTGAATTTTAAATGTGTTCAAAGACTCAAAGTTTTACATATTTTATTTCGATACATACAATTAAATTATTAAAAAAAATGCTTCGGGGTGAAAAGGTGAAATAAGTAATTGTTAAGCATGTGATTCAGTTTTCAAATAGATTTTCAGATTTGAAATTTCCATTCATTCTCAATACTAATTCGAGTTTGAAAAGCTGTCCAACTCTAAATTTGTAATTCTCAATTCTTAGTTTTTGAATTTTGTATTTGAACATCTTGTGTCTATTCATTTTTTTCAACCCGTTGTTTTTTGAGTTGGCTTTTCAGAATTTTTCTGAGGTCGGCAAATATGGAATTTGGATTTCTAAGTTTTAAACTCAAAATCGGGTATTATCCCGATAAATCCTGCCTAAATTTTGGGTTTTTTTCCATAAAAACACAAAAAAAGGTAAAAAATGTACAGACAAAAAGTGATTTTTACCAAGGGACATGAGCAGCGATCAAATTTTATCTCACATTTTCGAAAAATTGCTTGCTAATTTATTTTGCTAAAACAAGTTGAAAATTAGGAATTTCCTCAAAATTGTGAAAAACTCTGGAAAAAATGGTCCTTTTTCATCGATATCCGGGCAACCGGACTGGACCTGACATCTTTCAATTTTTTCTTTGAAAATCTGGGTAAGCCCGGGCAATCTGGAATGCTAATCATCTATAAATATCCAAGTACATAAAAATTATCGTTTTCAATTCAGGTAAATATGATAGGATTGAGGTGCTTTTTTCAATATTTTTATGTTTTTACGCGTCAAAGTTGTAAATATTTTTCAAAATGGTTGATTAATTTTAAAAAGATTTCGGAAACTTCAACTGATTAATTTTCATAAAGAGCGAAAAAGTGATTGCAAGTGCTTAAAATATAAAATTTGACGAGGGTAAAATTTTTTCAAAACAAAAAAGAGGGTATCTAAGATCTTCTTCTTTGTAAACGATAAACATTGATTTTCCTGTTAGCTGTAGCTAAACTTTTGTGTTCGATTGAGTCAAAAATATACAAGCGTTTTGGAATTTTTTTTCTTATTTGATTTTAGTTTTTGTTGTTAGAAAACAGCAGTAATTCTTTGCATTTCTGTGAATGAAAAATTAAAACTTGATCTCTATGTTGATGCTTCAAAGCACATAAAAGCAAAAAAATGTTAAATTAGGCTTTAAAAAACGCTATTCTGGCTCTTTCCGCTTGTTTCTTCATCCGTGTGCCATGTGCCAGGTCACAAGACTCAATCATCGCTTTAGCACGAATTTTTTTTAATTCAAAAATATATATTATATTAGCGCAGTGAACTAAAGAGCCGCACCTTTACATCAAATGAGCCGCATGCGGTTTGCGAGCCGCAGGTTGCCGACCTATGTTCTAGGTTAGAGTTTAAATGATTCGAAATGTACATTTTCGATAATATTTTCAAGAATGATTCAACAGGTCAGCTAACTCGTAAACTCAGTTACAAGAAACAAAACTAGCCATCTAGGGTCATAGAATATGAGTTGTGTAGATGAAATAATCCCCCTTATTCTGCGCCGCGCGTGAGGTGACGATAGTCGAGTCACCCGATTCCAGTAGTCGCTTTAGGTGAGAAACATCTTTAAGACTGAAGTTTTTGAGTTCTTATCCTAATCTATTAGTCACCGTGAGTGACAAATCGTATGCTCTGTCACGTCGGCTTCGGGAATAAGGTGACAAGACTCACGTGACTCCGACTCGACTCGACTATCGTCACCTCACGCGCGGCGCAGAATAAGGGGGAATGTTTCTTTTTTACATATTTTGTGAGCTTAGATACTTATGCTTTAAGTATCTTTAAGCTTGTGATTTAAGACAATAAAAGTTAGCCAGAGAAAATTTGTCAATAATTTATAAAAAAAAGTATAAAAACCATGACTTTGAGTTAAGTTTTTAAATTTAAGTTTTTCAATAGCATCGAAGTGCGTAAGTTGAATAAAGTCTAATCAAATATGTTTTCTGAAGTGCTAAATGAATGATTATATCTAAGCACTTCAAGTTCAATGATTAAGGTGGATATGAGAAGTCAACTAAGCTAAGTTAAGCTCAAGTTTTTCAAATACATCGATCAATTTGCAAAAGTCTTGCTATAGCACCTAGCATTATCCGTTTCGAGATCAGCATCGGGATTAGGATCCATAACAGGGTCAGAATTATTATCAGCGTTAGGATCTGGTTTAAGATCAGATTAAGAAATGGAATCGAAATCAGGATTCGGATCAGAATTAGAATTGGGGGCGAGTCTGGTTCATGGTCAGTATCTAGATCAGAATCAAAATTAGTAGGTATCGGTATCAGAAGCAGGACAGGATCTGGATCGAGGTTAGAATCAGTACCAGATGCAGGATTAAATGCAGGGTCAAGACAGATTAAAATAAGAATTTTAAAAAAGATTAGATCAGGATCGGGATAAGGATAGGATAGAAATCCGAGTCGTTATCAGGATCAGGTTTAGGTACGAGTTTAATTCGAAGATCGGAATCAGGATCTGCATGAGAATCAGGATCATGATCGGAATCAGAATCAAAATCTAGACGGGATTTTAATCAAGTTATATCGGGATAAGTATCCTGATCAGGATCAAGTCTAACATCGGTATCTAAATCAGAATCAAATACAGTCAGGACAAGGACCAGGTACCAGGATCAGTATCAAGAATAAAATCTGTTGAGATCAGGATCAGAATCAGTATCAGGAATAGAATCAACATTACTATCGAGATCAGGATAAGAAGCAGAACCAGAATCGGGGTCAGGATTAGGATTGAAGTCAGACTCAAAATCAGGATTAGTATTAGGATTGGGGTCGATCCAAAGTTAGCTTGAAGATTAGGATCAGGATCGGGCATCAAAATCAGGTTAAGTGTCATAATTGGCTTGAAGGTTAGAATCGGGAACAAGATCATTATCCAATTCTGGTTTTAGATAAGTATCAAATTAAGATTCCAGTCATGATCAGGATTCAGAACTTGGTCTTAATTTTTTTTTGTACTAATATTTTTATTATAGTATATTGTAGATACTATAATTTAAGGTAAAATGAAGTTGAAGAATTTGGGTTTTTTCGATTCGTACCGAAGAGTCTTTTTATATAATTTAATATTCGAAAACAATGCAAAACTTTTTTTGTAAATTGATTTTAAATGTATGGATGGAAATTGATGAAATATTCTGTGAAATTTCCTGGCAAAGTTGTGTCTACATATGCAAACGACGATCTGTGGCTATCTGTCAATAGGTTTTTGAGATATCATCCAATTAAGAAGTGCATCGATTTTGATATTCTATATTTCACACTAAGAACAATCCCTTTTTCAAATCGAACATTTTTTTGGTGACGTTCTCTATTTACTAACTTAAAAAAGATGAACGAAGTTATGATAAGTTTAGCACATTATCCTTCTTCTGTAAGAAATATGAAAACCAGATAGCTGACTTATTATCACTCCTCCACAGTTTTCTCATAATAACGGGACTCAAAATCCTACCAAAACCGGATGCCAACGTTTTGAGATCTATGGCAGTGATTTGGAAGAAAACGGTAAACATTTATAGAAATATTCCTGTATATTTGGTCGTTTTTATTTAAATCATTTTGTACCCCTTACTGATTTGCAGCTTCCACGAACTGCCGCTAAAAAATTCGTTTGCAGTCAACATCGATGTTTTTGTTTCCTAAATTTTACTCCGCTAGCTGTCTAACTATTTAGCGCACGGTTTGACCGCCATATTTTGTTCATTTTACCGGTGGACAACTTTTTAAACTAGTAAAAGTGAAGTATGGCCTGTTTTTATTATTATTATTTTGTTTATTCTTGCAACGTAAGATAACAATCTTTTAATTTGTTACAATTTGGCGTACATATTTCACTTGTATTTCTCCTTCTTAATAACTAATCGTTCCGTCAGATTGTTCTAGTTTTATTTATCTATTTTATTGTTTTACTCCACGAATTCTTCAAGCAACCTCTTCTTAAACTCTGATTTATTATTAATAATTTTTAAATTGTTGGGAAGATTATTCCAATTAACAATGCCTCTGACAAAAAATGTTCTACCATAGTATGATGAACTATGCGAAGGAATCAAGATATTCCCACTACGTGAGTTTCTTAGTGGCGCGAGCAAGGTTTTCAAATAATATGGTTTACCAGTTTTTAAGATTCTATGCATTACTACACAAGAACGATATTTATAAAAGTTTTCAAATGAACAACCGATGAGAAGTTTTTGTAGATGTGACACTCGAGAAAACCGTGATAATTTGAAAACATATCGTACACAGGAATTGAGGGCAACGCGTAATCTGTTTAGAGATCGTTCAGAAGCATTAGAATATAGAAAATCACTATATATAAATAAAGGGAACACGTAAGTCTTGAACAGTTTCAGTTTAGTTTGAACGTCCAGATGATATGTCGTTAAGTTCAACCTTTTTATCGAACCATAAATTTTGCAGCATTGAGCATTTACTTGGCGGTTCCAGGAAAGATCCCGATCAAAAATTATACCGAGGTTTTCAGCATAGTCATCGAACTGAATTACCGTATTGTTGAGAACTAATTGTGGCAAATTTGAGAAAGGTAACTGTCTTCCAAAAAACAGAGCCTTAGTTTTTGAAGGATTTATAGGTAGGAGGTTTGATTCAGACCATTCATTTATTCTTGCGAGATCTTCATTTATTTTTGAATAGAATTCACTGAGATCTACAGCATTTTTCTGACAAAGATATACTTGAACATCATCTGCAAAGAGATGGATTGAGCAGTGTTGTAGGACTGTTGGAAGGTCATTTATAAAAAGTGAGAAAAATAAAGGTCCAAGAATTGATCCTTGAGGAACTCCAGAGCCAATGATTGTAAAATCAGAAAAGCAACCGTTTGAAAAAACTGCTTGAGAACGACCTTGAAGGTACGACTGAACCAATTTTACAGCAGAACCTGAAAAATTATACTTGACAATAAGTTTGTTAATTAATTTGATGTGCGATACACGGTCGAAAGCTTTAGCAAAATCAATCAGCAATAACGTAGCAATTTCTTTTTTATCCAAGGTGAGCGCGATATCATTATGTACCTTCATGAGCGCAGTTTCTGTGCTGTGAGAAGAACGAAATCTGGACTGAAATTCGAAAAGCATATTATTTTGATTTAAGTATTCAGTTATTTGATGTTTTGTTAACTTTTCAAATATTTTTGAAATTGCACTCAATATACTTATTGGTCTGAGGTTTGATAATTCATGGGATTTAGCCTTTTTTGGAATAGGGACAACTTTAGATTTTTTCCATTGAAACGGAAACTTAGATGTTTTAATTATTGAATTATAAATATGGTAATTAAACCTTTCATATTCTTTGCTGATGATTTCAATCATCCTCACTTTTATCCAAATTTTAGCTCACAGGTAGATTCCCTAGGACTCTTAAAACGATTTATAATATTTACTTTTGTCGAATAGTTGATTTCCAGCTATTTTGGGGACTCTTAAAGCTACTTTCATGGATTTTTCACGACCCCTTCCATAAAATTGATTTAATAAACTTATTTATTGAACACTAGTGTAAAAACCACTTGACAGATCGTCACAAAAATTTGCACATCTAAACATTACATGTAGTTTCACTGAAAATGTCATCAATTTTCGTTCATCCATGCACTTAAAAATTATTCACAAAACTAAATGTTGCACTTTTTCGAATACATTCGTTAGTATAAAATCAACGGACCAAATGGTGATCATAATGATTGACCAATAACAAAGAAATCTAACATAAATTTGCACTATTCGAGATGGAAAAAAAACTCAAGAAAAGTCAAAATCAAAGTGCTCAGATAACCTTCGAGAAATTATCACACTCGAACTGTCACGTATAATTTATTTCGTGTTTTATTTGAAAATAAAAACATCGGAATAATTCTCTTTGAAAATAATTTTATTTGTATGACGGCCCTTCCATCATCTTAGATTTACTGAACCCAATTAATATGTTTTATCAAAATGTATTCAAACATTGATGCAGACTTTAAAAAGTTTTTTTTTCGACAATTCCAGGTCAACGATCAAATGACGAGGTAAATGTTGAGGTCTTTCTTTACAAACTTTTTTTTCTGAACAACAAGCAACAAGACAAAGCTTATCAAAAGTTAAACTGGGTCCTCAAACACTGAAGTCTGGCGGTCATAAATTTTAAAAATCATACTGTACACTATGACAGACCTAGCGCGTAAATCATCTGTAAGAGTATTGTTTCACTGCAAACTTCAAAAACATCTGCGCACCTTAATTTTACCATGCTGATCCAGTTTAAATTGGTCTCACTTACCTTATACTTCTCGAACCCCTTGAGGTGAGCCTCGTTAAGATACTTGATGCCAATCATGGTTGTTGTATTGCTTCTGTTTCCTAATTTTTTAGTGTTACTAATGCTGATCCAGCTGTACGTCTGAGTTTGTGGAACAAACCACGTGGTCTTTCCGCGCCCGAAATCACTTTTTTTGATTTTTTTGCTCTTCAATCTTTTCTATCACTAGAAGTACGTGATCTTTAGAAATGACAAAAAATAAGTTCACTTTCTAGCATCAGTTCATCACGTATGTATGCGAACTTCAACAATCACTCAGGCACACTGATTTGGCTTCTCAAATTCACTTGAACTCAACCCGCAACATTGCTGCACACCAAAAATATTTAAAAAAAAAACCCTTGATAATCTTAAAATCAGTGCCATTTCCCACATCCTAATATCACTCTCGGTAGGTGTACTCTGCTCTGAGGAGCTCCATTTTTCGGACACTAGGAGCAGCCGGCTGATGTTATTCAATCGCGGCACCGTGCTTCATTGATAAGGAAACAACCCACATCACCTCGTACGATGCAAGTACAATTCCAAGTCGTTGACGACGGTTTAATTCAATGGACGGTTATACAGAAACGGGACTGGAAGTGATTCTCAACTAGTGTTTGGCACATTAGAGTTTTACTTGCTATACCCAGATAGATCTTAACAATATTATCGAGGAAGTTAAATATGTTTAAGATTAAGATTTTGTGGCTTTTTGCGTTACATTACATCACCTTGTTCATTCAGGCACATCATGAATATTTCCACGAAAAAAAACCCTTCTTCCATCATTACTCGACGGCCTCAACCGTAAGTGAAGATTTTTTTAAATTTAGGGCATTTCTAAATATTCACACATTGAATTAGTTATGTAGCAACTTTCATAAGAAACGTTATGATTATTTAGAAATTTCCTTAAGAAAGACGAGAAATTATGTAGATTTTTCGGTAGTTATTGTCTTAGGGATTAGTCAAGATGCATCACAAATAAAACTGTCAGCTACGTTGTAAAACTATAGAATTCGCCTACATTCATCTTATAAAGACTCAACTGAGAAAGAAAAGCCCTTCTTCACAGCAACAATTCCGTCATCAAACCACAAGAAACATTGCCCAAATCAAAACTCTTCAGCAGGGTTGACATTACCAATTTGTTATAGATTTGGACTTCAAAAGTTTGAGGGTTCACTCGAATTTTATGACCAAGTAAACATTTTCCGTCAAATTCCGCTAAAGTTTGCATATTCAGATTTTGGCACGGTTCGATTTTGACAACACAAAGTGCTAAGGTGTGTTGGCAAAATCGAAAAGGGCCTGTTTTTCTGAAGTCTGTGCCCAGGGCTGGAAAACAGAAAAAAATCGCTCAAATGTCAAATTGATCTGATTCAATCACAAACCAGTGAGTAGATAACAAATTTTGTTTCTTGAAAATGATCATTGGATAAACTTTTTTAAGTCTTTAAGAAAGATTTTTTTATTGAGCAGGTTTGCAAATTTCATCAAACTGATGCCTGATACATAAAACAATAGTTTTGTTGATATTGTTTGGTTCCAGCATGGATTTTTATCCTAAACGATTACAATTTTTTTCAACAACTGCTCAGTTTTTTGTCTAAAAGTGAAAAAAATGCTGCAGCGATTTTCTATTTGCCTCACCCAGGTCTGTATATGTAGGCTCACCAGACGTCCTACTTTGATAGGACATGTCCTACTTTTTCGAACCTTGTCCTACAGTCCTACTTTGGAGCCAAAATGTCCTACTTTTATACGGTTAGGTCAAGGTTGCCAGAATTTTTCAGCACCTACACGGACCGGATAAATCCTGGCAATTTTATCTAAAAACTTGGCAAAATCCGGGCATTTGTTTCGAAATTATCGGTAAGAAATCCGGGCAATATCCGGGCTAATTGTTCAAAACTAAGGAATAACTCCACAAAAATCAATTTAAAAAACCTTGAAATAATTTTTTTTCATCAAAACTCATCAGTTTATTTAATATCGTATTTTAAGCTTCTAAAACATCTTTCAAAAATATTTTTATAAAAATTGCTCAGAAAATTTCGCTTTGGACGCATAAAATAAAAACAAATGTGCAAGCAATAGGTTTTTTTATGTTTGATTTGGCAAATAAAGTGAATAAATCCGGGCAATATTTAGGCTGTTTTCAATGAAATCCGGGCAACCGGGCCGGACCGGATTTTTCCCAAATTTTGTATTAAGTATCCGGGCAAAGCCGGATAAAACCGGGCAATCTGGCAACCTTCCGTTAGGACCATTATCTTGATTATCGATTTTTTGTACTTTGTGTTTTATTTTATTTCAATCCATTTTTCACGAAATCCTTATTAACGCTTTTCAATTTCAATGTAAAACTATAATATTTCATCCAAAGTGAGGTATTTTTCTTTTACCGTGTCATAAAAACCCTCGTTTGGCGAAATGCATTTTCAGCTTAACTCAACAGCAGATTTCATGTTTAGTCCAAATAAGAAACCAACCATGTAAGTTAAATTTTTATACATCCGCTTTCACATTCCAATATTTTCATCAAATACAGCCATGTTTGAAGGCAGTTCATCATTTTGCAAAGTTTTTTTTAATTACTGAACAATATTTCGTTTTCCATGTTGGATTGAAAAATAAACATCATTTTCCTAGCTGAAGCGATGAACTAAATTTCTGTTACTTGACATCAGAATTTCGAAATTACGTTCGTGTTCAGAGTTCCATTCCTATTTGTTGAAAAATGAAGAGTTGCTAGAAAAAATTGGCTCTTCAGAAAAAAATTAACTTCCATTTTTGTATAAAAATAAATAATAACGATGAAATATTGAGTTTAACAAACAGAATTACATAAAAATGTGAAAAAAAAACGTTTTTGATCTCAATTTGTTGTGATATCATCTTTTCTTATTAAAAATTTGTGTAAAAAATTTTTCAATGAAAATCACAAAATAAAGCGTCGTACTTTTCGTGCTACATAGCAAAAATTATTTCCTGTAAAATTACGCAAATGTCCTGTAATAAAAAGGAGCAGGACATTTACAATAATTTTACAATTCGAAAACATGATTACGTGACATTTAATTTTTAGTGTACAATTTTTTTACAGGACATTTGCTGTAATAATAAATGAATTTTCGTTAACTTTCAAGGAAAACAATTTAAAATTACAGGTTTGGTTAATTACAGGTGATTTATTTTAACGGTTGCAGTTTTCACGTAATAGTCAAATTTTTTTTCTGTGTACTTCAGATTGAAAAACGTCCTATTTTTTCACAGTATTCTGAGCAAAATGCCCTACTTTCAGATTTTTTTTTCTGGTGAGCCTATGTATATGAGACAGCTGCAAGCATTGTATTGAAACTTCAGATTTTTACTTCAGAAACTTCAGATTTAACATAACTTTACATAACTTTACATACATAACTTTTTACTGCCGAAAGAAGCATTCAAACGTGTTGCGTTAATTTAGGAATCAACCAAATCATTTAAAATTTTACACTGATGCTTTTTTAACCAAAAGTAAAAAGATATGTAAGCAAACAGGTTTTATACTGTTTACCGGAATTTCATTTACCGGAAGTACCATCTACTTATCAAAAATTCTATTTATCCGAATTTGATTAACCGGTCTATACCATTTACCGGACTATATCGTTTAACTGAACTATACCACTTGCCGGAAAACCATTTACCGGACTATACCATTTACCGGATTTTGTTTAATACACTGCCGGCCAAAAGTTTGGGATCACCCGCTAAAAAACATGCAAATATTGTTCGTTCATATCTCAGCCGTCTTAGGACATATTGCAAATCTTCTTATCTCATTTGAAAGATAATAAGCAATAGCTATTTCGGAGGTATTTTGCTCATGAATAATGTTTTAGTTTTGCATCTAAAACTTAACATAAAGTTAGGACATTTTCAAAAAATCGCACTCAACATTCAAAGCCGATCATCTCGGGATAGGGTGGACAAAATTTCAAAATTTGAGTTGCATTAGAATCCGTATTCTATACTTCTCAAAACACAATAAAAAAATTTTGTGCAAAATTTAAGAACGTAAATAGACACTTAAGTTATCGTCCAAAAGTTTGGGATCACCTCTCAGTAGGCCAACAGTTTGGGATCATTCTTTTAAAAACTAACAACGTATTTCAGATCTGAAGGGTGCATTTGAAAGCTTAGCAATTGTTGTTTTTCCATAAATTCATTAAAAAATTATATTTTAAATCCATAACCATAAAAAATTCAGAATCATAAGTTCGAATTTTCAAAAAAAAAAAAACAATTAATTTCAGGTAAATTTTTTATGATTATCACTTTAAAGTATAATTTTTGTATGAATTTATAAAAAAAATAACAATTCCTAAGCTTTCAAATGCACCCTTCAGATCTGAAATACGATGTTAGATGAGAAAGATATGAATGAGATAATTTTGCATGTTTTTAAAAGAATGATCCCAAACTTTTGGTCGATACACCATACTGAGTGGTGATCCCAAACTTTTGGACGATAACTTAAGTGTCTATTTTATTAATTAAAAGTACATTCTTAAATTTTTGCACAAAATTTTTTTATTGTGTTTTGAGAAGTATAGAATACGGATTCTAATGCAACTCAGATTTTGAAATTTGATCCACCCTATCCCGAGATGATCGGCCTTGAATATTGAGTGCGATTTTTTGAAAATGTCCTAATTTTAGGTTAAGTTTGCGGTGCAAAACTAAAACATTATTTATGGTCAAAATACCTCCAAAATAGCTATTGCTCATTATCTTTCAAATGAGATCAGAAGATTTGCAATATGTCCTAAGACGGCTTAGATATGAACGATCAAAATTTGCATGTTTTTGAGCGGGTGATCCCAAACTTTTGGCCGGCAGTGTATGTGTAGATTTGGGTTGTATGCCATTCCCCCGAAAACAATTCTCTAGAATGAAAAATCCCCACAATTTCAATCGCCAGAAAGAACTATTTCCTATTTTTCCCCAGACGAACCATTACCCAGAAAAAATTTAGCCAGAATGAACAATTCCCTTGAAACTTTTTTGCAAGAAAGGCCAATTCCCCAAAAAAAAATGAAAATATTTATGAAAAAAATGGATTTGTTTCCAATACTATGCAATATTTTATAGCCTTCGGTGTTGTTTGTCAGCATAACATCAAAAAATCTCTTCCTTCGAATAATCCAATTAGGAATATTCAGTCCCTGACTTTCTCTTTTCATTACCTAGTTGAAAGAAAATATATGAGAAAATGTATTATTATTAAGTACGTGATACCTAAGCTTTCTATAAATTTTTCTGAGCGTATCCCTGTCGTGCAGCAAAAACCAATATAAAAATTTCAATAACAGAACCGGGCAATACCCGAGCAAATTTGACAAAAATCCAGGCTTTTCTCATGAAAATTCAAGAGAAAAGGTGAAAAATGAACACATGGAATTTTTTTTGAGTCACATCAACAGTGTTCAATTCAAATTTTACATTTTCAAAAAATGATTACACGTCTATTTTGATGAAACAAGCTCAAAAAATTATACAAAATGTTAAAAAAGGTAGCTATGGTTTAGATATTGCTTAGATTTTTGATAAACAACCCCCGGGATTTTTTTTCTCGATTTTTTGGGAACTGGGCCTGACAGGGTTTTTTTTTCTTTGAAAAATCAGGCAATCTGGAATGCTTAGTCATACTTATTACTCCCAACAAATTGGCAGTATTTGAATGCCTTTGAATAACTCTGTTTTTTTTTTTAAATAAAGTTTTCCTTACTCTTTTTAAATTTTTTTATTGTACTCTTTTTAGTACTGCTGCGGGATATGGTAGCCCTAGTTTAGCAGGAAATTGAATTAAGTAAACTAAGAACTGCAACTAAGAAAGTAAGAATGTTTTGGCCAAATTTTGCCATCAGTCGTTAGTGTATCAAAAGTACTACAATTCTTCTGAATATTTCGATTTGATTTTTCGTATTCCACAAAATATCCTTATGTGACAAAAGATACAGATATTTGAAAATTTTGATAGCAAATGCGCACTGTAATCTGTCCAGTACGAAGATCTCAGAATTCTTTGATTTTGAAGAAAAAATAAAATTCTACAAACTAAAACTAGACACTTCATATAATTCAACAAGGTCAAGTTAGTGAGGTTAGGATCAGTGGTTGGCAAGTTATAGCTGTTTGAATTTTTAGGACCGACTATTTCTGGACCTTAATACCTCAAGTGTTAACCAAAGGGCACGGAGAGGCAGACTGGGCGCTAATAGCCTATCTGTACACTTCTTCTCTTGCTTGCTTTCAGTTTTGACAAAGTATATACTCAGATCTAGACCTGATTGAGGGAAATTTATGTTCGGCGTGTTATTTTGATCGTCTTTAGCAACGGAGGAGAAGTTATATTCTCATTAGAGCTTGAATAATAACACTAGTTTACAGCATTTTTGAACTCAGTAAACTGAAGGTCATTTCATTTCCAATGTAAAATCGGGCGCTGAATCCGAAAATGAAGTGCAAAAAAATCTCAGTAGAACCGATTTTGAGTTATGCTCCAAATATGAAATTTCGAAAAAATTAAAAAAGTTCTTGTACTTAGATGAAAATATCTCGGACGGCATAACAGTAATTTGAAATCCCTCTTTTGCATATTGAAGGTGAATAAGTTTTCTATCGATCATCTGAACACTGTTTTTGCGTTTGACCAACAGTTTTGTTGATATTAATGACTTTATGAGAAAAAAAATTATAAAAAACGCATTTTTTTAGAGAAAATTTGGTTTCAACGAAAGTTTTAGACTCGATAGTAGCACTTAAAAAATCTGATTTTCTTTTGCGCTTGAATGTTAATTTAAAACAAAGATTTCAAGTGGTTATTTATCAAAATCGGTTGAAAATTGAAGAAGTTATGGCTACTTTACCATAACTGAAATTTTTGGAGTTTTTAATAATTTAACGAACCGCAATACACTTATCATAGTATAGGAAGAATGAAACATGATAAATCTCACTCGCTCTTAGTCAAAATTATTTATTAGCTTACCAGAAGGTCATATGCCAAGTTTCTGGAAGATCTAACCATAGGGAGGGGTTGCTTAAGTCTCAAACATGAATAAAATTTTGAGGTATTTTGCCCGGAAGGAACGAAAAATACTGGTGTTTTATCAATAACTTTTTTCATCACTAGCTGATTGTTTTTTTATGGTTGATTTTCTTAAAGCCTAAGTTGAGTCAAATATTTCACCCGAAGACTGTAACTCGATTGGATTTGAAACAGAAAAGTTATTACGGTTCAAAGATTGTATTTTGGTCGAAAATTGTCGTATAAAACGCAATGCGTAAAAAGTACTCACTGCGTGTTGGACAAAATTTGCGGCCTTTGAACCGCAATAACTTTTCTGTTTCAAATCCAATCGACTTACAGTCTTCGGGTGAAATATTTGTCTCAACTTAGGCTTTAAGAAAATCAACCATAAAAAACAATCAACTAGTGATGAAAAAAGTTATTTATGAAACACCAGTATTTTTCGTTCCTTCCGATCAAAATACCTCAAAATTTTATTCACGTTTGAGACTTAAGCAACCCCTCCCAGATCTTCCAGAAACTTGGCATGCGACCTTCTGGTAAGCTAATAAATAATTTTGACTTGGAGCGAGTGAGATTTATCATGTTTCATTCTTCCTATACTATGATAAGTGTACTGCGGTTCGTTAAATTATTAAAAACTCCAAAAATTTCAGTTATGGTAAAGTAGCCATAACTTGTTCATTTTTCAACCGATTTTGATAAATAACCACTTGAAATCTTTGTTTTAAATTAAAATTTAAGCGCAAAAGAAAATCAGATTTTTTTTATGCTGCCATCGAGTCTAAAACTTTTGTTGAAACAAAATTTTCTCTAAAAAAAATGCGTTTTTTATAATTTTTTTTCTCATAAAGTCATTAATATCAACAAAACTGTTGGTCAAACGCAAAAACAGTGTTCAGATGATCGATAGAAAACTTATTC
This sequence comes from Uranotaenia lowii, assembly GCF_029784155.1. NCBI lineage: Eukaryota > Metazoa > Arthropoda > Insecta > Diptera > Culicidae > Uranotaenia > Uranotaenia lowii. The sequence goes on along the minus strand of NC_073692.1, from coordinate 192,196,809 downwards.
ACCTTCAATATGCAAAAGAGGGATTTCAATTTAGGGGGAAGTGTTCCTAAATGCGCATGTTAGGTAATATGCGCATACAGCCGATTGGCGATATGGCTGGAGATTCAACGTATCTAATCAGTGCAGTTTGAGGGTAAAACGCTATTGAAACATGGCATGAAGAAATTTGATTGTTATATAAAGGCAAAAAAAATTAAAAATTCAAACAAGATTTTTGTGAGTTTTGTTATAATATATTGAACTTTAGTTATCGTGCGTACAGTTTCTGTGAACAAAAATTTTAATGGGTTCTCTTTCTTATTCATCTGGAAATCGGGAATTCAACCAATTGAAGCTTTTGGCAAGATTGTAAATGATCAGATATTGGAATAAGAGACAGGTTCTGAATGCCCATATCAAGGCAGGTTAAATGCCTATATCAAGAAAAATAGATAAGTCTTATAAATTTTTTACTTTTTATCATTGAAACATTAAATCTACACTCAAATCACGATCTTACAGCGAAAAAGGAAGAACTTCATACTGATCCGATAAAAATACGATATGATGAAAATATTACCATGAAATATGGCCATATGGCATACCTAACTATGTTTTATGCAAAAGAACTAGTGATGTAAAAAGTTTCACCAAAATTTCAGCCTAGACGTATGCTTAACATCCGTTTCTACCATTTTCAATTAAAGAATATCAAAATATTGCAACTGTTAATGAAATATAGCTAAAAACATAAATATGCGCATTTAGCCCGCCAGTTTCAAAAATCGGCTATTTTGACTTCTTTTATTATAAAATTATTTTCACAAAAACTGTAAGAGATTTTCACATAAAAATTGCTCTAACGTATATAAAACAGATGTCCGCTCATGTTTATATAGTTTTCAGACTCCTATCTATTGAAATATGGGAGAAAATGAGCGCTTTCCTTAATATGCGCATATAGCCCGCCTCTCCCCTACTGTTATGCCGTCCGAGATATTTTCATCTCAGTACAAGAACTTTTTAATTTTTTCGAAATTTCATATTTGGAGCATAACTCAAAATCGGTTCTACTGAGATTTTTTTGAATTTCATTTTCGGATTCAGCGCCCGATTTTACATCAAAAATGTTGGTCAGTTAACCAAGTTCACGATTTTTTTTAAAATTTTGTTAACTAGTGTAATTAATTCATTCGAACTGAGAATTTTCTTGGTATCTTCCGAAAACTCGGTAATATGTAAATGTAAAACCGTTCGATATCAGTACTGAAATGCATTTTATTTTAGAACCACACTCATGGCGACCCTAATACGTCACACATCAGTACGAACGTCTGTATGGAATGTGTTTTAATTGCCGTAATTAATCGTACGTTATGTATGTATGTATGTTGGTAATCCACCATGGGTGCACGGATTCACCGCAGTTTCTGCCAAAGTATGAGTTCACATGCATTCCTTAGATTATTAGGTTCGACAAATCTCCAATGCAGTGCGCCACCATACCCGGACCCCATGGCTTCGTATGAACTGTTATGTGGTGAATGTATTGCGTGTGTTGATGTAGGTATATTTTGGAAGAACGAATCAACCAGGTGGGCTAGTTTACTTACAGGTATTCCGGCATCACTGTATATACCTGGCCAGCTGGCAACTGATTGAACATTCCAATTATATAGTCAGTTATATAATGAAACACATCTTACCTGTCGGCCCGCTTATGGGATTCGAACCCAAAAGTTTTTCTTGCCGATACCGGGAATCGAACCCAGTACGCCTGGCGTACCAATACCAGACTCGCGCCAGCCTATCCACTAGACCACATCGGCGCTCGTAATTAATCGTACGTTATGTTTATCAAAAATTAATCCCTGCTGATAGCTGTTTTACTTCCCGATAAAAAAAAAACAACTTATCAGTTTCACCAGAAAAATGTAGGGTTCATGTAAAATAAAATCTAAATTTAAAAATTTGATCTATTCGTGGGCTTTTAAAACCACTTCAATTATCTGCAGATAATCCTTAGATACACACAATATTAAAGTGTTCCAGTACTCATCACGTTGTACTGCTCTGTATCGAACGGATTGATAGAGGCTAAATTGTGGCTGTAAGCTTCAAAATCAAGCATTTGACTTTTAAAAATGTATATAGGTACACATAACGAATTCTCAATCAGATTCAGATAAGACGACACATGTTTCCCAAAGTTAAGATAGATTACACCAATCGGGCATCATTCGTAAAAACGTGTTGTTTAGCTTGAACATGAATTTACAAAGCCAAGTGTTTGAACTTGTTGTGCTATATTCAATTATTTTCAAAATATTTAAATTAAATTTGATATATTTTATTCGAATAGTTTAACAAAATAAAAAAATTGAATCTCCAACTGACGACGTCAAACAATTATTTCCAGCAAACACTTGGTCAATGAGGTAGATGTAATTGCGCGTGTTATAAGCTCCGAATCCGACCAGCTAGCGCTTTGCGCCCTATCCACTCCCAGCCCAACCAGATTATTGTTCGAATATTGATAACAACATCGTTTCGCCGTACGTTTTGTAGCGAGTCCGCTGCGATTAGCTATAATCACTGAATGAGTTCTATACACACTGGTCCATGCGAATGATTAGCGACCGGCCCGGCGAGATTGATTGTTTCACAACACTTTATTTGGGGTGATTGTATTTGCAAGGTCGTAAGTTTGAATTATTAAAAAAAAACAAATGTGAAGAATATTACGTCAAACAAGAAATTCCTCTAGATACATATTCGACTTATTATTCGATTCAACGACTTTTTAGTAAATTGCGAGGGGTCACGCTTTTTTCTGAAATAATTGGAAATGTGGGGTGCCGTCGTTCTAAAGTACGAAAGTTCATTGAGAATTAAACTCTCTAATCAGTGCTGGATTTAGGCGTTTTTACGAAAATTCCCAAAATTTTTGAAGTAAACTCTTTGATTTACAGTATTGGACAAAGCTAGTGCAGTTTTTCACACTTCGACTAAATTGTTAACCTAAACATTTTTATACAATCGTTTATATAAAATACAGTTAAGATGAACTTAAAATACTTTGGAAAAAACTGATTTTGAATCTATTTATTATCAATTATATTATCAATTATTCAAGGAAAAATCTAAAGGATTCAGATTCTGCCCAGATATTGTACTTTCAGCATTCAAAATTAAAAAAAAATGATTCCACAATTTTTGAAAATTAAACAGATAACATTACTATTTCTGACACTCCAAAAAATTTTTTTAAGTTTTTGATAACAAAGCTTTTAAATTCGTTAACAACTTTGTTGAAGATTGCAACACATTTTAACTTATGCTTTAAAATTATCTAAGATTAATTAAGGTTTCAACCTTCTAGCAAATTTCGTCAAGACTCTCATGTTTTGCAGAACGAAGTAAAATAAACAAAAATTACTCGCTGTCTTTGGAAAAAAGATCATTGATTTAAAACCTTTACTTCTAAAATATCTGCAATACCAATTCTAAAATCTTTCCAAAAATGTTAAAATTTTCATGAATGATTTTTACCCTATTAAGAAGGACTGTAGTTATTAGAAAAAAATGCAACAATTTCTTTTATGAATAACTTTTGAATTCATGGACGGAGATTGATAAAATTTTCAGTGATACTACACAGTTAAGGTGCATTTACAGTTCTTTCGAACGTGAAAATGAAAAAACTTATATTCTTCAAAAACTCGACTATGCTGCATTTCATGGCTGCGAAACTAGGTGGAATAGATGCGGAATGGTTGAACGATTATTTTTGAACTGATTTCCTTGTTCAAAGCCCTTTAACATTAATTTTATTTCAATTCCCCCGATTTTCACTGCGGAATATTTTTTCCGCGTTCACTGACATTCCGCTCGAAGTGTAAACGCACTGAGCGAACGTGAAAACGGAAAACGAACAAGAGTGGTGAATATAAACTCCGCGTTCATTTTCACGTCCGAATGGACATGTGCATTCTGAAAAAAATTTCACCGATGAGGGAAAAATTTTTGCTTCATAAAAAATTAGTTTTTTAATTTGTAAGCACATTTGAAGGCAATTAAACACGCAGCGAAAAGTAGTACCATTGAGATAAAAAAAAATACATCTTTGTTTCAAAAACCTTGTGTACATTGAAACAAAATCAATTTCCTTTGATTCAGGTAAATTATGTATTGAACCGAATTAATTTTTAATTAAAACAATGTACCAAATCTTTAAATTAAAATATTTAATTTGAATTCAAAGAAGAAAAATTTCGACTCAGAATCAATGTGATAATTCTTTGATATAGATTAATTTTCCTTTGAAACAAAGTATTTTTTGTTCTCGTGAAGTCTTAGATGTTATTCTTGTTCCTTTTCTTATACGTTTTAAATTGTTTACAAAAATGTTGTTTTGTGGCGAACTGTTTTAAAATCGGTCTTTTGGAGTGTATATGGTCAGCTGCGGCTGCCACGATCAAAACATCCGCATTAGATTCTGTTTGGCGAACGGGGGCCTGTCCTCCACGATGGACGCGGAACACAAACCAAACATGAGAAAACAACCCGTCAGAACCGAACCACCCATGAACCGTCATGCAGCACCGGAAGGCTAAGATGGGGCGATCCAGCGTTGAAAACTTTCGACAGCTTTGAGGAGACAAACGATACGTGGGTCTTTCAATATTAATTAACTTTCAAATAAACCGTCAACGTAACAATTTTTCAGGGCAACCAATTTGAAGAGGAAAATGAACTGACTGTCCCGGTGCTCCGACTGAGTGGTTGCAATCAGTTCCGATCCGGTCGAAGGAGACTCAAGGTCTGGTGCGAAACCATTCATCAGTTGTTCAAATGGAACTGTACGCCAACGAACAGTGATATAAGGTAATAATTGAAATGTAAAACATATAACATAAATAGTTCAATAAAATGGAAAACATTAAGAATTTGTTTTAATTTTCTAACGAAAGAAATCGGGAAGTACTAGAGTTTTTAGGACCACGTTATAATGGAATCAAAGAAAGAATCCTTTCAAATAAAAATCAAAACGACTTAAAAGTGAAGGAAAATTTCATTAAATCAAACGAAAAACGACTTAGTTTCGAAGAATTTCGTCTTTTGAATCAAAGAAAATTATTCATGTCAAAAAACACATTACTTTGAAGCGAAGGAAAATGTATTTGAATCAAAGTATTTTTTATTTATCCCAAAATCAAAGGAAAAAATCCTTTGTTTTCGTGACACTTTCCTTTGAAATAAAAAACCATTTCGCTGCGTGAAGGCTTAAAATACTACGAGCTTGAAATGAAATGCATACGATATTTTTTTTTTTAACTTTAAAACCCGCTTGGGCATCATTTAATTGCACCTGTTGGAAGAGTTTCTCGACGAATAAATGTACCTGTTGGAAGAGCTTCTCAAAGAATAAATGTAAATGAAGATCATGGAATGGCCAGATTCCATTGAAATAAAAAAAAAATAGGTTCCGCTTTGTTCAAATGTGTGTTTCAGAAAAGGTATGGAAATAATTATAAAAATTTATGAAATCATTAAAAAATAATGTGTTTTAAGGAGAACTGAAAAGCAGAAAAATTAACAAACAAAAGAGTACTGATGCCTTTTAATTAAATAAAAACCTTTTCAATTGTTTCACTAATTAAAAGTAATTTTGAAATTTTTGTTTGTCAATTTTTAATCAAGAACAAAAAATGGCTATCTTGTAGAAGTTATATTCATAACGTCCTTTCAATAAGTTTTTCAAAAGAAACGAATCGCTAAAGCTCGTTACTCCATGATCGATAAATACGTTTTGGGAGTTCTTTAAATTCGTAAAATTTAATTTAAATTCATTGTATTCAAAGATAAGAACTTTGGCATTATTTGATTAAATCAATCGTTTTCAAAGCTGAATATGTTTTGAAGAAGAACAATATGTTTTTTTGATAAATTTGAATTTAAAGTTGATTTGAAGATGTCGACTGTATGATTTTAATGTGAATAATTTTCGGCAAAGCAGTCCAAATTTTATTTAACAAACGAGGTTTATTTTTACACCGACGTTTCGATATCGTATGATATCATCTTCAGGGATTCTAAAATGTGTTTTGAATTACAAATTTGTGTGTGATGTGTGATCTTATGTCTTATTCTACTTACAAAAATGCATCGTTGTTTCAGCTTTTGTAAAAGCGTACTGTTTAGATTTCTTCGTCACTTTAGTTTCACTGTAAGTAATATCGTTAAAACTAAGAAAAGGTGTCATGAGATTTGAATTTGAATTTGAATTCTCACCAGAAATATAATTTTGTAGGGGTAAATTTATGCGGTAGAGTTTTGTATAAATGTTGTTTCGACGGTACTATGATTATTGTTGGTTTTCTGAGTAGTTTTCTTATAGTTGGACTTCTGAAGAATATCCAAGATTGAAGCAAAGATTGCATTCAAGTTTTTGACGTCTGTTCTCTGGTTAACAGTGTGTGGTGTGTTGAAAACGTGTGTGGTGTATCGAAACGTCGGTGTAAAAATAAACCTCGTTTGTTAAATAAAATTTGGACTGCTTTGCCGAAAATTATTCACTTTGAATTTAAATTTGAGCATTGGTTCGACAAGTATCGATCAAAACATTGGTTGAATGATCTGTCATTTTCCGATCGAAACCAATTTCTACCCGCAGTTGAACAAACCTCTTACTAATTTTGAATATTTGACCGTTTGACATTTCACTGCGGAATATTTTTTCACTGTGGTGAGTTCACGTTCACGTTCGAGTTCGAGTTCACAAGAACTGTAAACCGGGCTTTATGAAATGTTTACATGTGCGAAATTCTTTGGTGATCTGTCGAGTGAATCTTGAGGTAGGGTCTAATGAAAAAGTTCATTGACCAATATTTCCCGGCAACATATTTGTATATTTGCAACATTTTTGTATAAGATAAAATAAGAGATCCACCAGGTGCCCGCTAGAAAACTCGTTTCGATTTCCTTCACAAATGTTTTTTAAAAATTTCACCCTGCTAAGGGGACTACCACCATGCGCATGATTTGACCACCGTATTTAGATAATCTTAGCAGAGGGACATATTTTTAATCATTAAGATAAGATGTTTGGTCTGTTTTTTGTCTGCTGTGCAAATCAGACAGTTAAATTCACTTTGTTAACCACTTCTCCAATCAAAAAGTTTAGATTGCGCTTAAACTTTTA